>NW_025791064.1:72511-192123 GCF_907164935.1 Osmia bicornis bicornis
CTAGAGGCATGGCTCACGAGCAAGAGGGGTCGCCCTCCGACCACGGGCCAGTACTTGTGGCTAGCGGCGGCTAAACAGAGAGTCCTGATGTCCAGCGCCGGGAACTTGACCTGCTGGAGGTGGTGGAGGTGTCTCGATCCTAACGAGGAACCCCTTTAGAACCGAGTCGGGGTAGCATGTTCCCTCCCGACTCTGAGGACCTGGCGGAGGAAGTCAAGTCCCCACGCGCGACCTTATTGCGCAGATCCTAGGAGTTCTGTCGCGACATCGGCAAGGTCGCGGGCGTCCTCCATGGGGCTGAAAGGGACATTTGTTCGCAAGCTGAGGATGGCCTCCCGCTACCTTAAGGCCATCCACACGGAAGCGGGAATCAGGGCTGCACCTGCCAGGCCGATATAGAGGTAAACTAGCTTCGCAAACAGCTAAAGCTGCGGGAGGAACAAGTGGCGGCCCCAGGAGGCCCAAATCAACATCCTGCAAAATGGCCTAGCACACATTACGTGCAGGGTCGCTGCCACAGAGGTGCCGGCGCCTGAGGGCCCCGGCCCTTCCAAAAGGTCGGCGAGGCCCGGCTCGCCGTTGTCTGGCGAAGAGGCGGCAGGAAAAGGAAGACGCAGTCGAAGCTTTCGACTTACCGTCTTGCCCGCCTGAATATCCCGTGGTGCACGTCCCAATCCCAGTTGCTCCGCTGAAGAAATTAAAATCGGGGAGATTCGCACCTCCCCCCAAAGGATGGGGACTGTCTGGGCGAGATGCCCTCTAGCGGCACTCAAAAAGTTATTCGCCTCTGGGAGGGTTCAGGCGGTACCGCCGCGACCATTGCAGTGCTATCGCTGCCTGGAAAGAGGGCATGTTAGGCAGCGATGCACCTGCGGAGCTGATAGGTCCGACCGCTGCTATGCGTGCGGAGAGTCGGGCCACGTGGGCAGCAAGTGTAGCGCCACCCCGCGGTGCCCCCTCTGTGCGGACCTGGGGCGGTCCGCAGGGCATCGATTTGGGGCAAAGGTTGTGCCCCCTCCTCCTCCCAGAGGAGAAAGAGTGCCGTTGAAGGGCAGGAACAGCCCCCAAGAAACAGGCATCAAGGGACCAAAGCCTGCGGAGTCGAAGAAGGGGGGCAAGAAAAATCCCCCTGCCAAGTCGGCGAGTAAATGCCGCGGAGGCGGCTCGTAAAGCCTAGGTATGGGCCCAAAGGCCCTATACTTCAGGCCAACTTGAAGCCACTCGGCCAGGCTCAGGACTGTTGTTCCAAACCTGGCCGAGTGGAAGGCTGGGTTGGCGGTGGCCGCGGAGCCGTACCGAGTCCTCGACAGACCAGACTGGTTCGGGGACGAGGACGGCTCCGTGGCGATTATTGGCACGGCAGTACTCCCACACCCGCCCCCACTGGAACGGGGCCTGGGGTTGGTCGGGCGTGCTGTGGGGTGAAATAGCGGCCGGGGGGCTCTATGCCCCGCCCAGATGGCCTCTCGCGCAATATGAACACTAATCTGGACCGGGTGGGGGACTTTGTCCCCCGCTGATCACCCCGGCCAGTGCTAGTCCTTCGGGGACGGTTGAATGCCCATGGCGTAACTTTGGGGTCCCCGAGGACAGACGCGAGAGGCAGGGCGGTCGTAAATTGGGCAGCGGGGCTAGGACTCCACCTGCTCGATGTGGGGTTCGTTAGCACCTGCGTGCGTGCCCAGGGGAGTCTATAGTCGATCGTCTTTCGCTACTCAACTGGCCGCGCGATGGTGCAGAGATGGAGGGTGGTGGAAAGAGGCGGTCACACTTAGTGACCATCTATACATCCGCCTCGACCTTACCACCACCGCCTGCCCCGGGCCCCGCGCCTGCCCCCCCGGAGAGCGGTGACTGGTGGTCGGGCTACATTGCGGACCTCCGACTCCGAGTCCCGGTGAGGGAGCATCTCCTTCGACCCGGCGAGGGAGGGATCTGCTGAAGGGCACATACCAGGCCTTCGTGGTAGCCCCTGAGGATGGACCCATCAGGGACGTGAAATCCCGCGCGTGGGAGGAGCTCCAGGGCTCTCTGGACGACGAGGACGGTGGGGGCGTCCTTCTGGAAGGTCGTGGGCAAGCTCCGCGCACGGGCGCCCCCGGTCTCGGAGAGCCTGGACCCCCAGCTGCTGGCGCGGGTAATAGACACCCTCTTCCCCCGTTCCGGGGAACGTCGCACCCGCGCCACCAGCAAGGGCCGGCGGAGCCCGTCGCCTGGTCCACCGACCTGGGGGTCACAAAGGAGGGGCTGGACGATGCCGCCAGAAGGCTCGGGGCCAAGAACACCGCCCCGGGCTTGGACGGCATCCCCGGTCGCGTCCGGCGTCCTAGGTCCGAGGCTGTGCCGCCTCTTCAGCGCCGCTTTGGAGCAGGGTTGTGTTCCCCTCGATTTGGAAGGAAGGGCGGCTGGCCCTCCTCCGAAGGGACGGGCGGCCCGCTGATTATCCCTCTGCGTACCGGCCCATTGTGCTGTTGGACGAGGTAGGAAAGCTCTTCGAGCGTGTCATCGCAAACCGCGTCGTCCACCACCTGTCGAACGTTGGCCCCGATCTGGCCGACATCCAGTTCAGGTTTCGCGAGGGTCGCAGCACCATCGACGCTATCCAGCGGGTGCGCACCCTCGCCGAATCGGCCACGTCCCGCGGTGGGGTGGCGCTGGGCGTCTCCTTGGACGTTACAAACGCGTTCAACACCCTGCCCCGTGGGAAGATACGGGGGGTGCTGGTTCACCACGACGTCCCCCCGTATCTGCAGAGGATCACCGGGGCCTTCCTGGATGGCAGGTGGATACTGTACACGGGCCGGGACGGTATGCTGCACTGGGGAGAGGTCGACCCCGGAGTGCCCCAGGGCTCCAAACCGGGCCCCCCCTTATGGAACGTGGGGTACAACGCGGCGCAGCGGGTGAACCTCCCGCCCGCGGTGTGGGCGACGGTATTCGCAGATGACTACTACCTGCTGGCCACCGGGCAGGACTGGTTGAGGACCTGCCGTCGTGCCGAGGTAGGGGTCGCCATCGTGTGAAGAGCGATCCGGGGGCTAGGTCTGGCGCTGGTTCCTCACAAGACCGAGGCCATGTGGTTCTTCGAGCCTCGGCGTGGGGTAGCCCCGCCGGCCCAGCTCAGGCCGGGGAAGACCCGCCGGGGCCGACGATCGACGAACACCGGAGCCAGGCCTGACTGGTCGCGGCGGAAAGGTTGCAGAGATCCCTAGCATAGGGGGCTGCCGCCGGAAGCCGCGCCGTCGGGGCGGTCCTGCCGATGATTTCGGAGTGGCGGGACCGCGGCCACGGCGGCCTGTCGTTCCGGGTCACGCAGGTGCTCTCCGGGCGTCGGGTGTTCGGGGAGTTCCTGTGCCGGAGGAAGGGGGAATTGACCCCCCACTGTTGGCTCTGTGGAGCGGCGCGGGACACCGCACAACACACGCTGGCGGAGTGCCCGGCGCTTGCGGTGGACCGTCACGCCCTGACGGCAGAAATAGGAGAGGATCTCTCGCCGGTAGGCGTCATGAGACAGATGCTTGGCGGCGAGACAGAATGGAGGGCCGTGACCACCTTCTGCGAGGAGATCATGGCCCTCAAGGAGTGGTCCGAGCGGGATCGTGAAAGGTATGATCCCGCTCGGCGAGGTCGCCGACGTGGGACGCGACGACGTCGCCAGGATCCGCCGCCGTAAGGGGCGGGGGGGGAGGCGATGGCGGCTTTCGCTGTTTGCCCCCCCGGCGCGACGGATGCGGGACGGGGTAGTGTAGCGGGAGGCCCGTGTGCCCTCCCGCCTCCTGGGGAGATTTTACGGGGGTGTTTCTTGTGGGGGTGGGACGGGTCGCGGTGTACCCTCCCGCCCCGGATGAAATGAGCCCGGATCCCGGTCGGACTCGGGGGCGTGCAGGTGGGGAACCCGTTCTCAATCGGGGGCCCCTCTCCGCCTCGGGGGGCCGGGTGACTCCGGGCGGAGAGTGGCAATTTCCCTCCCTCGTTGGGAGTGGCGCTGGCCGCCGCAGGGGGGTGCAGCGGAGCCGAGGGAGACCCCTGGAGGGTGGCCGGCCACGGCTCACCGCAGCCCACAGGGGGACGACTCGGCCGGCCGCAGGCGCCCTGTTTGTGCGCCATTGCACGCGGACCCGGGGTGCAGCCGGCACCGGAAGCCGGCGGAGCGAAGTGCTGCGCCTGATCTTCCTCGCGGCCGGGCGGGGGTTGCTCCTCCCCGTAGCCTGTGAAGAGATCGAGGCGGGGGACTGCAGGCGTTACGGGATGGGGGGCCCGGCCGCCATTGCACGCAGTTCCTCCATGATAAGCCGGCACCGGGTGCGACCCCTGGTGCCGGCTGGGGGAGTTGTTACATCCCCTGAGGTGGCTTCAGCGCACGGCGGGGGAGGCTCCGGAGTTATAGTAATCGGTCCCGGAGCCTCTGCCATACGCCCGAGGAGGTCGCCGTGCGGTTTTAGTCAGTAGGAATCTGACACTCCCCCGCTGCCCCCCAGGGCGCGTGGGGTCTTATGCAAGATTTCCCCACGAAAAAAAAGGTTAGGTTAGGTTTAGGTTAGTTAGGTTGGTTGAGTTTTGCACAGGCTATTCTGTTACCGGACATTTATATTTAGTTACGTTTAATTTCACGCATTATCGTATTTTTGGACCCTAATTACCGTTCTCACCGTTTTCATGTAATGGTACATCGTGTCCCATGGTTTACGCGGTTTGCATATTGCCGTTTTTCAGTTACCTGTTTCGCTAAATGTCTCTATTTTACGTTATTCTAATATTTTGGATTTGTCTACTTTTCTTATCCGCGGACGACTGCAGCAAAGCTAATGTAGTGTGTTAAGTGAATAAATTGGACGATTCGGGTTATGTGATTCATTTTATGTGTTTTCTTTAATTTCCTCTTGTTTCAGTTTTCAGCTTCCAGTTTCAGTTTTGTTCATTTGTTCCAGTGATGTTTTAGTCTGTTCCAACGTTGTTTCAGTGGTGTTGTGCGATGTGTGATTGTTGCTGATGGGTGCGTTGGCTTTGCTATTCTTCAATTCTACAATTCATTCATTCTTATCCTTCTTCTTTAACTTTCCTTTCCTTTCCTTTCATTCCTTTTATTCTGCTCATTACATTTTCATTTTCATTTTTACTTTCATTCTCGCTTACATGTTTCTCTTATTTACTTAATTACTCACTCACTTAATTTATATAACTGTTGTGTCTGCATGCATTCATCCATTCATTTATTTTTCATTATTTCATCATTATTTATTCTTGTTCATTGTATTGATTGATTAGAGTAAAAGCAACGGATTTGATTTGATTTATTTGATTATTTGACTTATGTGATCTATTTTCTTCTTCAGTACTGATAAGTGAAGTGATTTTGCTTATTCAATGCTTTGATGGTGTGTGGTTTCTGTTATTAGTTTATCATTTAAGTATTATTCTAAATATCATTTTAGATATCTTATTATTGATTTATTTATTCATATTATACAGTAGTTTGTGTTTAATTGAACCACGCACCTTACATTTGATTTGATCTATTGTCGTTTTTATTTTATATCCTTACACATTATTCAGCTTTAGTTGTCAATTCCTACTTCTATTTGCATTTGTATGAACATAATTACTCACAATTCATAATTTATAATTTACAAAGTAATGGTGACGAAGCCAATAAGCGTGCTGTCATGTTTCAGTGAAATTTAATTCATTATATGGTGTTGATTCTATTTATTTTATATTATAGTGTACTGTGTTGGTTGTGTTTGGTTGCAACATTCCACTTTTCTTTTTCTTTATTTCCTTTATTTTCTCAATTTTAATTTTACTACTGGTATGCTCGCATTCGTTATTCGTTCATTATGCATTTATTCATTCATTCTTATTCAGTGCTTATCCATTCTGATTATAGTTAAATGATTGATTTATCTTATTCTAATTTTGTTCTTTCTACTGTGCTGACAAGAGATTTTGTCTATTCAAGCGTATTGATGGTGCGTGGTTTCTGTTATTAGTTTACCTTTAGAATATCACTTTATATCTAGCTTTGACTTATTATTCTTACATCATACAGCAGTATTGTGTCTAATTAAACCACGCACCTTGCATTCGATTTGATTTGATTTACTTGTCGCTTTTACTTATTAACTATATACATTATTCGGTTATGAATTTCTACTCCCCATTTGCATTTGTATGGGCATAATCGCTTATAATCTGGGGGGACGTGGTGATGGAACCAATAATTGTGCTGTCATGTTTCGGTGAAATTTAATTTAATCTAGTGTGTTTATTTTGCTTCATTTTATTTTATACTTTATTTTGTTTGTATGACAGTGCGTTGTGTAGGTTCTGTTTGGTTACAACATTACAACGTTACACCTTACATATTCATTTCATTTTCTCTCTTATTTTCACAACTTCTTAATTTCTGTAACTGTTGTGCTTGCATTCAGCATTCATTATTCATTCACTCATTGTCTGTCCTTTATCCATTTATTTTTCATTCCTTATTCATTGCTTCATTTTGATTTCTGACTAAAGTTAAAGGTTTTCATTATTTTATTCTGATTCCTTCCTTTGTGTTGATAAGAAGGTGTGTCTATTCAAAGGCATTGATGGTGCGTGGTTTCTGTTATTAGTTTATCATTTAGGTATCATTCTAAATATCATTTTAGATATTTACTTATTATTTATTGATTTATTCTTTATTCTTATATTATACGGTAGTCTGTGTTTAATTGAACCACGCACCTTACAATTGATCTGATTTATTTATCGCTTCTATTTAATATCTTTACACACTATTCAGTTCTCAGTTGGTAATCTCTACTTCTATTCGCATTTGTATGGATGCAATCACCCACAATGTATAATATAATTTACAAAGTAGTGGCGATGGAGCCAATAAGCGCGCTGTCTTGTTTCAGTGTTTCAGTGGAATTTAAATTAACTTTATGGTGTTATTCTATTTTGTATTACAGTACATAGTTGGGTGTGTTTAGCATAACATTCCACTCTATATCCTTATTTCTTTTCCTAATCTTTATAACTGTCATGGTTGCATTCATAATTTATTCATTCGTTCTTTGTTCGCTGCTTATTCATCTGATTGTGGTTAAAGGACTTGATCTGTTTTACACTAATTTCATTCTTTCCTCTGTGCTGACAGGCGATTCTGTCCATTCAAATGCATGGATGATGCATGGTTTTGTTGTTGTTGGTTTGTCCTTGAATGTCATTTCTGAGGTGAGCAACTGATGGTTCCATGAGAATGCTAGCTAAGTTCAATGGTGTTTGTTACATATCAATGTTTGATTTGATCGGGACTGTTTGATTGATTGAGACTTCCTTTCATGGGACACTGCAATATGGTATGGTGTGTTATAAATCAACATCAATGGGCATTATTTGTGAGCAGGGTGTACTTTACTTTATTTTATTTATTTATGCTCTGTTCTCTTAATCTCATTGATTGATTAATTGGTTCAATTCAGTTATTAATAGTGGATATCTTCTACAAACAAATGTGGGGTGGGTGTAGATCTGGAGTTTGAGATTTTGAACTTCAAGATGGCGGATTATATAATCTATGGCTTGCCGCCATGTTAGTTCGCCGTTTCGCCGCTCTGCCGTGAGTCGCTGCCTGTCAACTTCGACTCGATTCGATTCGGATATTTGGGTTTTCTATCTTGTGTATTCTTGCACTCGTTGGTTATGTTTGTTGTATGCTCCGTTTCGTACATGCTCATGATGCTCGAGGAGGTGGAAAGAATTGTGTGGCTTCTAGTTCATTCTTAATTAATTTATTGTTCGAGTTCAATCACAATAACTATTGATTAATTGATTTAATTCACGTGTTAAACTGTTTATTATTTACCTTCAGATTATTGTAGCCGCTGATCCTGCTAACCCTATTGGAGTGCGTAACCTGTGCGATTTCCGTCGCATTGTGATGCTAGACGACTGTGTTGCTATTGATGGCCATTAACGGTGATATCTTTGTTTAAATGTTTTAATTTGTTTTAATTTGATTTCAATCAATTGATTTCATACTCAATGTAGATTCATACCTGTATTTATACTTATCGTTAGCCAGTCTACTCACAGTCCTTTCAATGTAGTGTCTGGTTTATCGATTTTCTGTTAATTTGGGATTGTCCAGTGACGATTACAGTAAATTGAGATAGCCAATGATTGCTGTTTTGATCCTGATTGCTCTGGCAAATAATTTAAGTCGCAATCTTTTCTTTTCTTTCCTTACTTGCATGTGCACCCGATTGGCTGGGTTCGGTATCCAATGGTTAATTGATTGTTCAATCCTTGTTCAATGCGGCAGGGGTTTGCACAGTTCTAATTGATTTACATTACGTTATTAGTATGATTTGGGGGCCGTACCTCAATGTTTCCTTCAAGGTTTCTTTGACTTTAACTATTTTTCATTTTTCATAAAGTACTTTAATTATCTGTCTTTCTGTTACTACCCCTGACGTTAACTTAACTTTACTCTCACTCTTATTTTAGCGCAAATTTAGTTTGTTTTCAATTGTGATCATGATTCCGGTCTCCTCATGACTGGTAAACGATCTATTTGATTACAACGAGAAGCTCACTTATTGCTAGTTTTAGTATCACTCATTCATACAACTACGTTCACCACTATCTATTATTTGCATTACAGTGTACTGCATGTACTTGTCATCTTATCTCACTTATTTTCCTATTCATTACTTACCTTATTACTTTACTTCATTAAGATTCTATACATCCTTACTCACTACTTGTCTGGTGTAGTTTTGGATGATGGGTGATCTGTTTGTGTGGTGCATAATGCTGTTGTTCATTTCAGAACTGCAAAGTTGCATTTATGCATTGTGTGCAGTAGTGCAGCGTTCATTCATCTTCTTATTCTACCTTATTTATTAGGTGCCGGGTGTCCGGCTGACATGTGGAGGATGGTTGAAGGGATTGAGTTGGATTCGATTTGGACCGGAATAGGATGATTTGATCGATCGGGACAATAGATTTGTCCAATGATCCCGTGAATCTTTATGGTATAATAATTTAGGGTGTTATAATGACACTTTGTGTAAGTTTCCTCAATTGATTTCTTTTATGGTCCTTGTACTTGACTGTATTTGCGACTGGTTCTCCACTCTCTTCTACTTTCCTATTGTCAAATATATTTTCATTTATTTATTTATTTTGTTATAGCTTAAAATAAAGTGAGTGAGCGCATTAATATTTTCTCACACTCCAATAATATTTTGCTCAATGCGCTCCAATTGAATGCTTAGTTTCCTTTTGACATTTCCTGCTCGAGTTGATTCATTGGTATGTTATATTACTTATTCAACACATTATTTATTTTAATTATTGTTCAATGCAACAAAGTCTGGTGCAATTTTGTGCTAGTAATATAACTTGTATTTTATTTTGTTACCTTTTATTCCCCTAAATAACCGTCCCACTATCTTCCTATTACTGCTAGTTCTATCATCTCCTAGGCCAACGCTAATTGTGCTGATATTGACTAGCATTTGGGGGGTGTGTTGGCCTCTAATTAGTTCTTGATAGGTTTTAGGAGCGGTTTGTTTTAACTGAAATGCAAGAAGTTGTTTTCTAAGTTGTTTTCCAAATTTAATTTATGTCATGGTTCAATTTCAATTATTTCACTTATTTGACTTACTTGACTAAAAGTTCTTTATTACTGTATTGTACAAGGTGGCCGGTTTATTCTCTATCCTGGTTGTCGTAATCTCTAGTAGTAAATATAATTTTATATCTCTTGTATTTTCTGTAGTCATAGCATTAAATCTGTGAGGGATATGTAAATGTGTTAAGGGCTCGTGGCGATGTTTTATTTTGTAGGAATAAGTAGAATTTGAATATCGTATCACGGTATTTATTTCGTGAGGCTAAATTACTCATCACTCATTTGAAATTTAAATATATCAGTTGGAATTTAAATATATCAATTTTGCGCGGTGATGATATAATAATGAGGGGTGTTATAGTTATAATAACGATAGTCTAAGTAATTACAATTATAGTTATCCGACGCACTCTTTGTATTCTGTCAAATTTACACTCTTCCTATTGTCGGTAATATTTTGTTACCTCTATACCGTTTGGTGCGATTGATTTCATTGTATGGTGAGTGAATGCCTGCTATGGTAATGCCTCGTGACGGTATATGCCTACATAGGATAATGTTTCTTGACTCTTGGTTTTGGCTAATTATTTGCTGCTTACCGATTGATCGCCAATCATTTTGCGCGTTTATCCGCCAGATGTCGCGACGGTATACGTGTGTTTACTTACTTACTTTCGTTACTAAATTTATTTAAATACTTTAGGTATTATTTTCAATAGGTGTGTGTCCCAGCATCTCAATACCTACTTATTTTCACGATTATGACATTCTTGCGAAATTAACCACGTAACCACGTAGTTAAGATTTGAATTCGAGCGATGGGCTTGTGTAGTCTATGGTCATTGGGTGGCGGGTTTGTCTCGGTCTTCCATCTTCGTTATAACATTCATCGGTTATGTATGTTTATTCCTACTTTTAGAAGTGTCAGGTGCATGAATGGAAGGAACTGCATTGAATTGAATTATTTAATGATGGACCGATAATAAACTTACTTTTATCCTTGTCCTTATCCTTGTCCTTATGTGTCAACTGCTGTACTTTTGTTGCATTGTGTTATAGGGCGGATTAGGCCCCGTTCGAATATGTTTTGCCCTTGAGTTATAATTTGGGTTATAATCTAATTTATATACATATTACATATCATATATATTCTACATTTAATCTGCTTTTCATTCTGCACGATATTAAATATATTTTCTACTTTTCTGCTACCCATTCTGGGATTCTTGGTGATTAATAATGTAAGTGAGCACAGCAATTTTGTGTTGCAATTTAAGAATAATTAATTGCTTGCTTGTTTGCTCAGTACAGTGCATTCTAATTCTAATAAAATACTCGGTTTCTTGTCGACATTTCTTGTTTGATTGCGGTTTATTATATTATTTATTTTATTACTCAATGCAACAAATTTAGCATGGTTTTGATTTATTAATGATATTGCTACAATGTCTGTGTGTTCAATCTCCACTGTTTTATTTTTACAGGATGTGTTAGTTATTGTTCTAGTTAATTTCTTTGTAATTCTTTTCTTTTATAATACCACTACTGTTTTTAACTTTCTCTGGTTAAATTGACATTAACCTCGACTCCTATCCATGTGACATATTGGAGTTTCATTCTGTTTTATTCCCGCTTTAGCACGGCAGGGAAGTGATCTACTCTGTCTGCAGTGTGAGGGGTTGGTTTCGCAGATGTTTCAATGTTATTGCGCCTTTTGAGAAGTTATGTGGAAATGAGCTACACATAGTAATGTGTGATGTAATATTTTCTTTCCCTCACTTAATACATTAATACATTAATACATTATGCTGTTACGGTACAGTAATTTAAATCTTATAATTGATTTATGCAAGTTACATTTGAATTGTATTGTCTTGTCTGTGAAGCTCCTTGTATTGTGTCAGATTACGTTGTTTCTTTCTGTCAATTAGTCTGTTGCTGCTTGAAATTGAGTGTGGGCTGTCGATAATAGTTATTAATGAACGACTTGCTGTTTTATGATGGCGAGCTGATAGAGGTTTTTCTTCATTTAATAATAATTAATTATGATTTCATTGTCCAAATGTATTTAGATTCATAATTATAGTTACAATTCATATAATTACAATTTACGCTTTTATATATTTCAATAAATGTAACAATTTTTCTCGGGAGCGTTAAGTGTTCTACTTAATTTCATTATCTGAATACTAGTCAAGATTGAGATGTTATGCTTGTGCATATTTTGAATTTGAAATTCCATAGGCGGTTTTTATAGTTCTGCCTGCTAGTTTGCTTGCTGATTTGCTGGTTCTCACGCTGCATCCTATTTCTTCCTGCTCGTTTCCTTACTGCAGCGGACGTAACAGATGTATCAGGCTGTCAGTATCGTTCATTCCCCATTGGGTTTTTCCTATAAACATTCAAATACTCTTATAAACACACTCTGATAAATATTCTTATAAATACTTTGTCAAGCTACATCACTACATCATTGCATGATATTTCCATATTTTCTTACCTGGTCTTAGTTTGGTTCCTGTTCAGAATGATGTGATGTGATGATGTTATGAAGCCAAGTTCTTTTCAATTTCAATTTCAATTTCAAGTTCAAGTTCTTCAGCTTCTAGTTCCTTGTATTCTTTCTCTTCGCCAAATGATGCAGGTTCTTGCGTCTCTGCGACTATTCATTACAGGGTTGCTTGACTACATATAACATATAACACAGTCTGGTACTCTAATACGTCAAATAATCTTAGTGAACTTTAGTGGACTTTGATTTACATCATTTGGGGTATCATGGCTTCTCGGAGAGGTATCCTCAGCTTCGTTGAGCATTTCATGTAGGCCCTCAGTTCACTTCTCATTGTCTTGCTGTTTTATTGCCGGTGGTAATCCATTGGTCACCTTCATGGTTTCAGCAGATGAGGAGTTCCCTGTTACACATACATTCATTTACTTATTTACTTACTTACTTACTTACTTATTTATTTATTTATTTATTTATTTATTTATTTATTTATTATTTATTTATTTATTTATTTATTTATTTATTTATTTATTTATTTATTTATTTATTTATTTATTTATTTATTTATTTATTTATTTATTTATTTATTTATTTATTTATTTATTTATTTATTTATTTATTTATTTATTTATTTATTTTTTTTATTATATTTTATTTTATTTTATTTATTTATTTACTTATTTATTTATCCGACTTCGAAAAGGAGGAGGATACTCAATTCGATGTGTATATTTTTTTTTTTTTTTATGTATGTTCACCGATTATGCCGAAACGGATGGAACAATCGGAACAAAACCTTTTGCATCTGGTAGAGTATATCTCCGATTGGGTCCCGTTTATACAAACATTTTACATTTTTTCACTCCGAACGCTTTTTATTGCAAAAAAACGTACTATTTCATGTACATGCGGTGTATGTTCACCGATTACGCCGAGACGGATGGACCAATTGGAACAACACCTTTTGCATCTGGTAGAGTATGTCTTCCGATTGGTCCCGTTATACAAACATTTTCCATTTTTTCACTCCGAACGCTTTTTATTTCAAAAAAACGTACTATTTCATGTACGTGCGGTGTATGTTCACCGATTATTCTGAGCCGGATGGATCGGAATGAAACTGTTTGCATCCTGTACAGTACAACACCCCATTGGTCCCGTAAAAAAAATATTTTGCGTTTCTTCATTCCTAATGATTTTTTCTTTTAAATGTATTTTGCATTTTGCATTTTTTCATTGCTAACGATTTTTTTGCAAGAACGCAATGCTTGATTTACATTTTTCACCGATTACCGCGATACGGATAGACCAGTCGGATTGAAAATTTTGCTTCTTGTAGAGTATATCTTCTAATTGGTCCTGCAAAAAAATTTTTGTATTTTTTCATTCCTAACGACTTTTATCGCAAAATACGTAATACTTCATTTATATCTTCCGGCGTTTATGCTGCAGGGAATGTACCGATAGCGATGAAACCTTTCACATTTAGTAGGAGGTATATCCGCGATGATCCCACTTACAAAAATTTATGAAATTTGTTGTTTATTAACAACTTAAATTCGGTCAATTTTTTTCGGTTTATGGTTATTAGCTAAGCAACAGAAATCTAAAATCACCTTACACTATCCTACAAGTACTACACGTTCCACTAAAAAGTGTGAAATAAAATAATTTTTAACAAAAAACAAATCCGACTTCGAAATGCACTAAAAAGTGTCAAATAATTTCTATTTCATTTATACCAATATTCCATAACTGTTAATAATATCTACTTAATCGTTAAATAGGATACCAAATACATTTCAAAGTTTTCGGAGGCGGCGCAAAATTAAAAATACCCGAACAAACGATGCTGCCAATAACGATTTGATTGCGGTATGGCAAGCTTGATAATTAATAAGTCGTAAGAAAACAAGTTCGAAACGTTACAGATACGGCCGAAAACATTTGTAATTGTAACGATTATGTCAGAAATTGGCAGCACTCCTGATGTACATGCACTGTACTGCAGTTCACGAGAGACCATACTTAACTCGCGTAGCTCACTAGGTCTAAAGAGATTTTTAGTAACGTGTGTTATTCCCCTCTACAGCTTGCTTCTTGTTATGCTTTACATATAAATGATGGGCAGAAATATACATATGACGTACGATAACTGATAACCGGTGATGATATTGTAAAGTTTCACGATACAATGAAATTCCTATTATTTTTCGAAAAAAAAATGATGTGAACGCAAAGTAAAGAAGCAAGCTGTAAAGGGGAACCACACGGGCTATTAAAAATCTCCCTAGACCTAGTGAGCTGCGCGAGTTAAGTGCGGTCACTCGTGAACTGCAGTATAGTTAATTCACAATGGGTATGTTGATTCCCGTTGAATATGGTTTACTTGAAATTATCAAATGGGTCATTTATCATAGGTTGCCGACGCCCGAGTTAGTATCTTCCTAGTAGAGGAAAAGTTTTTAATTTTGCGCCGCCTGCGAAAACTTTGAAATGTATTTGGTATCCTATTTAACGATTAAGTAGATATTATTAATAGTTATGGAATATTGGTATAAATGAAATAGAAATTATTTGACACTTTTTAGTGCATTTCGAAGTCGGATTTGTTTTTTGTTAAAAATTATTTTATTTATGTATTCATTACGCTATTACGCTATACATACATGTATGGCGTATCCTTTCTTTTATGGTGTTCCTGCCTCGTCGTTTCTTCATTTGTGGTAATGCATGTGCCTAGTTTGCATGGGAGTCTGCCGTTTATGGTTATACTCTATATTTTACCTTCTACCTTTGCTTTTGACGATAATTATCTGATTCTGTGTTTACTCCCTCTCACGATGACATTGCTAGCTGCTGTTGTTGGCGTTCCTTACTTTTCACATCCTTGGCTCAATTCATTTCATTTTCAATTTCATTTTCATTTGAACTTTATAGTTTAGTTTGGAATTTTATTGATTTTATTCTATTATATTAGACAATTTGATCACTTTGAGTGTTAGTGTTGTAGGGGACGCTAGGGAAAATCCCTAGCCAGTAGCGGTTGGCAGAACCGAGGACGCGGAGGAGAACCGTAAATAAAACAGTCTACACACGAACTCTGTTGTGCAATACCGACCTAACCCCATAGTTAGTGACCCCGAGTTCAAGAAAGAAAATGACGGACCCCAGTGGAAGCGGCGGAACAAACGCTGCACAAAATAGCGCAGTAGCTATCCACATCGCGAAATTTTGGCCAGAGCGGCCAGCGCTATGGTTCGCGCAATTAGACGCGCAATTCGCCCTGCGAAACATCACGCAGGACGAAACAAAGTTCTGGCACGTGGTCTCACAGCTTGATGTGAAGACGGCTGAGGAGGTGGAAGATATTCTCCTGAACCCGCCGTTGGCAGGAAAGTACAAAAGAATCAAAGAGGAACTAATCGCAAGGCTTTCCACGTCAAAAAAGAAGAGGATCCAGAGGTTGCTAGAGCATGAGGAAATGGGCGACAGGACGCCTTCCCAATTCCTCCGCCATTTGCGGACGCTTGCAGGCGGAGACGTACCAGAGGACCTGTTGAAGACGCTTTGGACGAATCGCCTACCTACTAACATGCAATCAGTTCTGGCGGCTCAGGACGGCATGGAAATACAAAAATTAGCATCACTGGCAGACAAAATCGGTGAGATATCCCCTCCAGCCAGAAATGCAGCGGCAGCGGCAGTTACCGACGTCGACGCGCTGGTAAAGCAGATCGCCGAGATGGTAACGGAGCAGCTACGAAAAGACCGAGGTAGAGGGCGGACCATGCATAGTAGCCGGGAAAACCGCAAGCAACGCCCGAAGTCCAAGTCACGACCCAATCGGTATTGTGTTTTTACCATTGGTGTTTCAAGGAGAAGTCCTATCGGTGCGAGCCGCCATGTTCCTATAAACCACAGGAAAACACAAGCCAGGGTCGCTAATGGCGACGGGCAGCCCTGGAAATGTGGGGCGTCGCCTTTTCGTTACCGACGCAGCAGCGAAGACGCAATTCCTCGTCGACACTGGAGCAGACGTCAGCGTATTCCCACGAAGAAAATTAGGTGGACCGCGTGCGCGAACAGAGTACGCGTTAGTGGCCGCAAATGGGACGCCCATTGCGACATACGGTCACATAACATTAACTCTAGATTTAGGTTTACATAGGAAATTTCCATGGACTTTCATCGTAGCCGAAGTGTCACGTCCAATACTAGGGGCGGATTTTTTGTGTCATTTCGGGCTATTAGTAGATATTAAGAGACAACGCTTAGTTGATAGGATAACCACGTGCGCGGTGAGTGTGAGAGTGTCTCGGGGCGTGATTGAATTGGTGCGTCACGCAGTGCCAGTGACAGACGGTGAAGTGCAAAAGTTGCTGGAGGAGTTTGAAGACATTACCAAACCCCTAGCGCCGCTGAAGAAGCCGCAGCACTCGATCGTTCATCATATCCTCACGACGCCCGGGCCGCCGATTACTTGCAGACCGCGACGTCTCACGACGGACAGACTGGCGGCAGCGAAGCGGGAATTCCACCGCATGCTCCAGCAAGGAATCGCCAGGCCGTCGGAAAGCAGCTGGGCATCAGCGTTGCACCTCGTCCCCAAAAAGGGGAACGAGTGGCGCCCGTGCGGGGATTATCGCCCTTTGAACGCTAGAACGATACCGGACCGGTATCCCGTCCCGCACGTGGAAGCCTTCACACAAGGCCTACAAGGAGCCACGGTTTACACGAAGATAGACCTCGTGAGGGCGTACCAGCAAATTCCCGTGGCGGAGGAAGATATCCAGAAGACAGCGATTACAACACCTTTTGGGTTATACGAATTTCCCATGATGACGTTTGCCCTGCGAAACGCAGCCCAAACATTTCAACGATTCATGGATGAAGTGCTGCGCGGACTGGAGTTCTGCGCGTGCTACATAGACGACATAATCATAGGGTCAAAGGGTCGAGGTGAGCATATGGACCATTTGAAACAGGTGTTTGAACGTTTGTCGAGGTACGGCGTGATAATCAACGTCGCAAAATGCGTGTTCGCGCAACCCATCGTGACCTTCCTGGGGTACACCGTGGACAAAGATGGAATCAAACCTTTGCCAGACAGGGTAGACGCGATCATGAAGTATCCTAGACCAAGGGACCAGGCTGAACTAAGCAGATTCCTGGGTATGGTAAATTTTTATCGGAGATTCATTCCAGGAGCAGCGGGAATCCAAGCCCCGCTAGTTGACTGCCTAAAAGGAAAGAAGAAGAAGGACAAGATACCTTGGACGGATGAGACTGAGGCAGCTTTCAAGCGGACAAAAGAGGCGTTGGGAGAGGCAGCATTGCTGGCACACCCAGTAGCTCAAGCCAAGCTGAGCATCATGGTGGACGCCTCAGATACAGCCATAGGAGCGGTCCTGCAGCAACAAATACAAGGGGAGCATCAGCCCCTGGCGTTTTTCTCGAGGAGGCTCAACGCCGCCCAAAAGAAGTACAGCGCGTACGACCGAGAACTTCTGGCAGTGTACGCAGCGATAAAGCACTTCCGATATGCGTTAGAAGGTAGGAAATTTACAATTTTCACCGACCGTAAGCCTCTAACATTTGCCTTAAGACAGAAACCGGAAAAATGCACACCGATGCAATTCAGACATCTGAATTTTATCGCTCAATTTTCCACGGACATCCAACACGTCGGTGGCAAGGACAACGTAGTGGCGGACGCGTTGTCGAGGGTCGAGGAGATAACGCCTGTTGATTATCGCAGCCTGGCACTCGATCAGCAAACCGACGAGGAGGTAAAGGCAGTGCTGCAGGACCCGCAGGGCCTCCAAATAAAAAAGATCCGCATGATGGAGCCGGACGTAGACGTCTACTGTGACATTTCAACCGGCCGAGCGCGACCTTTGGTTACACCAAAGTTCAGGCGCGCGATTTTTACCCAGTTGCACGGATTGTCGCATCCTGGAGGAAGAGCATCTACGAAGATGGTAACAGAACGTTACGTGTGGCCGTCGGTAAAAGCGGATTGCCGACGGTGGGCGAGGAGTTGCCTACAGTGTCAACGCGCAAAGGTGACAAGACACGTCATCACGCCGGTCGGGGAGTTTATAACTCCCACCGCGCGTTTTGAGCACATCCACGTCGACCTGGTCGGACCATTGCCGATTAGAGGGCACACCTACTGTCTAACCGTCGTGGACCGATTCACGAGGTGGCCGGAAGCATTTCCCATACCGGACGCAACCGCCGAAACGGTGGCCAAAAAGTTACTTGAGGGATGGATAGCAAGATACGGCGTTCCCCTCAGGATCACGACAGACCAAGGACGACAATTTGAGTCGTGCATTTTTAAATCACTCGCACGAGCATTGGGGATGGAACATCACCGGACGTCGGCATACCACCCCCAATCAAACGGAGCTGTGGAAAGATTCCACAGGCAACTAAAAGCAGCCATAGGATGCCACGCGGACGGCAGTTGGACAGAGGTCTTACCGGCTGTCATGCTCGGAATACGAGCCACCTTCAAGGAGGACGCCCAGGCTACAGCAGCTGGGATGGTATTCGGCAAAGCTTTACGGCTTCCTGGCGACCTGATAGAAGGCGATGAACACCAGGAGCTGTTCCAATTCGTGGAACAGTTGTGACGACGAATGAAAGCTTTACAGCCGGTGCAACGGAAAGATCACGGGAAGAAGGCAATATTCGTGTTCAAGGACCTCGCAACAACGTCGCACGTGTTTTTGCGAAACGATGCGGTTAAAAAAACGCTACAGCCGCAGTATAACGGACCATATTGTGTAATACAGCGAGGCGAAATGAACTTTATAGTACGAATTGGCGACCGAAACGTGAACGTGTCAAAAGAAAGACTGAAACCCGCGTTTATTTTAAGCAATATCGAAAACCAAGTACCTGTACTTACCAAAGAGTTCAAAAGAAAGACTGTGCTTTTCGACGAAACGCGAAATACTTACCAATAGGAATAGGATACCTATCTTTTACATATATATAGTTAAGTTGTATAGAATAACAATAGTCATAGTTGCATTGTATAAATAAATAATAGTTTGTCGATGTTTGTAAAAGAAAAAGAAGAAAAAGAAAGTAAGAGAAAAAACCTACAGACACCCGAAATTTGTAAATCCCGCCAACACCGGCGAGGGGGGTGGTGAAGGGGACGCTAGGGAAAATCCCTAGCCAGTAGCGGTTGGCAGAACCGAGGACGCGGAGGAGAACCGTGAATAAAAAAGTCTACACACGAACTCTGTTGTGCAATACCGACCTAACCCCATAGTGTCATATACTAAATGCTCTTTTACTAGTCGTCTCCTGCTTCTTGGCTGGTTGGCTGTATGTTGACGTTTGTTGACGTTTGAGGTTATCGGGTTTTGCCTTTCTTATGTCAAGTTCACATGTGCCGACATATGCCCGCCTGCCTGCTCCTTCACTATACTTATGCTTAGTTCACATGTTTGCATGTTATTACTGATTTCTTCGTTCGTTATTTTAACGATTCCTTCCTTCTTTCATTTTAGCAATTCCTTAACTGCTCAGTTGAATTAGATGTATATATACGTTGATCTTGCGTTTGCATTTTTTGTATTTGCTGACTTATGGTCTACTACGGCCTATTACGGTTTACTACGCTTAATCACGGCTAATTATGTTTATTATAATTGTTTATTTCTGTATTTATTTGTTATTTGTTATTCAGCTGCTATTTATTTAGTGTTTGTTTTGGGCACTGCTATTCATGGGCATACTGATTCACTCACTCATTCACTCATTCATTTGATTGATTCATTATTCATTACCCATTCTTCATTCACTCATTCATTATTTATTGTTGCAATTCTGAGCATTGACGTGTTATGATGTGCTATACTTGCTATGAGGGTTTGTGTGTGTATGCGGAGTATGTATGGAGCAAGTCACCGAGGATTGCAGCCTACGAGGACGTGGCACAGCCAACCGGGGAAAGGATTCGCCCCGGGACCTGGCTGTGTTGAAGAGCAAGCCCTGTTAAACAGGTGAACACATGGCGCGATCACCCGTTGAGCAGGAGCTCCGGTTCCTGGTCGTGGCCGAAGAGAAAGCTCCTGACCTCGCTTTGCAGGCTAGTGAAGACATGGTGCGATCACCCGTTGAGCAGGAGCTCCGGTTCCTGGTCGTGGCCGAAGAGGAAGCCCTGACCTTGCTTTGCAGGCTGGTGAAGAGGCGGCGCGGTCACGCCGGGATGGCGTGATCCTGGAGGATATCCCCCCGGTGCCGATCGTTGCTGAAGAAAAATGGCCTGTCCTCGTGGAAGGACAGGTGGGCGTGATGACGTCTAGGAAAAGCCACATCATCATTATCAACCAACCATGGTGGACGAAGATGGACACGGTCAGCCGTGGAGATACGATGTCCCGGTTTCCTGGCCGTGTCGAAGAGCAAGTTCCTGTTTTCGGCAGGTGAACACATGGCGCGATCACCCGGAACGGGCTTACTTCGGTTCCTGGTCGTGGCCGAAGAAAAATCCTGTGCCTTACCGTACAGGTTGAAAATGTCCTACCGCTGGATCGGAGGTGCAACGGCGTGGATCCGCAGATGCCCCATGTGCTTGCGCATGGCGTTTGTGCGGGAGGCTGCAATAACGCGAAATGCGTTGAAGTGCCGAAGCGCCGTTGTAGCTATACGCTGGTATCCCTTTATGAATTCTAACGAGTGAAAAGGTGCCGGCGGCCCACGTTAGGGGAGAGGTTTTAGTGGGTAGTATGTCCAGCCTCGGGAGTGCCCACTCTGGGCTGCTCGTCTAGGTCGCCCCTTCAGGGCTGTGGCCTACTGTTGGGCTAAACTCAACCCTTAAGGGTTGGGTTGCCAGGTTGCCCCCTTCTGGGGTTGCCTCTTTGGGTTTGCCCCCACCAAACGGGCGCCAGGCTGCCCCCTCAGGGCGGACATGAGTCCCACATTGAACGGGTCCCCTCTAGCCGAATAGACGAAAAGGGGAACCAACGCGCGCGTGCGCAAACGCATTTCCTCTTCCAACAGAAACAAAAAAAAAAAAAAGGTTAGGTTAGGTTAGGTTGGAGTCTCGCCACCTCTGTGGCTGGGGGGTTTAGAATACAGCCACGGTAACCCCTGCCTGTCGTAAGAGGCGACTAAAAGGGGGGCGTGAAGATGGAAGACAGCGAAGAGGACAGTCGTGGTTGGGGCGCTGCAGTGAGAAGAGGACGCTCTGAAGGAGTGAAGCAGAACACGGGTGAGCTTTCATGTATTAATATACTTAATCATTTATGTTGTGTGCTTCAGATCTTGTGAGAATGTGCGAGTGTGTGCGAGTGTGCGAGGAGCAGGTCATCGAGGATTGCAGCCTACGAAGACGTGGCACAGTCAACCGGGGAAAGGACTCGCGCCGGAACCTGGCTGTGCTGAAGAAAAATGGCCTGTCCCGGCAGGGGTCAGGTGGGAGAGATGACCTCAGGGAAAATGCACATCTTCAGCATCCTACAAGGTGGACCAAGACATGGCACGGTCAACGGGAGGCAAGATGGCCCGTTCCTGGCCGTGGTCGAAGAAAAAGCCCCTGTCCTGGCAAGTGCCGGGCAGGTGAACACAGGCACGGCCAACCGTTGAGTGGGTACCTTCGGTTCCTGGTCGTAGTCGAAGAAAAATGGCCTGTCCCGGCAGGGGTAAGGTGGGAGAGATGACCTCAGGGAAAATGCACATCTTCAGCATCCTACAAGGTGGACCAAGGCATGGCACGGTCAACGGGAGGCAAGATGTCCCGGTCCTGTCCGTAGTCGAAGAAGAAGCTTCTGCCCTGGCAAGTGCCAGGCAGGTGAATACAGGCACGGCCAACCGTTGAGTGGGTACCTCCGGTTCCTGGTCGTAGTCGAAGAAAAATCCTGTGCCTTATCGTACAGGTTGAAAATGTCCTACCGCTTGATCGGAGGTGTAGCGGCGTGGATCCTCAATCCCTTATAGCTTGATATGCGTATGGCAGATTGAGGGTGGACGAAAGCGTCATGAAAGCTAGGGAGCCGAAGCGCCGTTGCGGCTATCGCTGTGTTCATGTGAGATATCCACAAAGGATGAAACGGTTCCGGCGGCCTACGTCAGGGGAGGGGTTTTTAGTGGGTAGTGTATCAGGCCGTGGACGCCCCTTTTGGGTACCGCCGGGTCGCCCCTTCTGGGCTGTGACCCTATCCTTTGAGGCCACCCTTTAGGGTAGGGCTATCAGGTTGCCCCTTCAGGTTTGCCTCTTTGGGTTTGCCCCCACCAATGGGCGCCAGACCTATAATCTAGCCGATTAGTGCGAAAAGGGGGTAGCCCGCGCGTGCATAAATGCATTTTCCTCTTCCATCAACCCCCCCCCAAAAAAAAAAAAAAAAGGTTGGAGTCTCGTGCTGGCTGCCGAGCTGGTCGGACGTGTCGTTCGAGGGTCCCGTGGCCTGCAAGCCATCTGGCGCTGCGGGGTTGCATCGTTTGTTTCCTTGATTTTTCTTGATTTTCTACAACTTCTTCGGTTTTGCAACATCAGTAATTCCTACGATTTCGCGACCTCTGCGGCCCTTGCTGTGCCTCGCGGCGCCTCACGACTATGTGGATACTAAGTGCTAGGTTATCTTCTTTGGTGCATGTGTGTGCGCGTTCTTCTTGTGTCTCCCCGTAATCTGTGCGGTTCTATAAGTGTTACGGAAGTGTACCAGTGATACGAGCTCGCTTCACTAATGTTTTACTGCAAGCGTGCTTTGCGGTTCTATTTCGTGGCTGCGACGTACATTCATCGAGGACCTCGAGTGTTATGGGCATTGCTGATGCAGCCTCCTTATCTTGGCGACTGGTCCACCCTGATCTGCCTCACCAAATCTAAATTGACATCTACCCAACCCGACTCACGAGATGAGAACTGTGACATGAGGTTTTGAGAGAACCAAAGGAAGGTTACGTGCACTGCTGCCATTGTTGATGCTGCCTTTTATCTGGACGGCTAATCAACCCTGATTTGGCATATCAATCAAGTTTGACACCTTCTCAGCCTGTCTTACGAAAGGGCAACTGCAACACACATTGCGAGCCGCCCACGGTTGTCATAATGGTATATCACTCCCGCACAAATAACCGAAGGTAGGGTAAGTATGAACCAGGAAATTTTAATTTCAATCCCAGCCTCAACCCTAGTCTCAATTTCAGCTTCATACATTATAAACTAATCAAACGCAAACACAATTGCATAACCTAATTCAAACATAGTGTGCTCTCTGTTAATTACAAACCGGCGATGGCTTCTGGAAGCTGTCGTCTGCTCACCAAGTATCGGGCTCTCTGTCAGAAATATGCAAACGATTGTGCTAAACCCTCATGTAACCAAGTATAGCCTAAATCTATGAATGCTTCTTTCATATCTCTTATATCTCCTGTGGCACTATGGCTCGTCTGTCCGACCAACTAGCAAAGTAAAGAACTGTATTAATTGAATTGAACTCCCTTTGGAGGCGGGGATTGTAGAACCCGTCCCCAGCTTCCTTGGCCCGACGTTGTTAAAAATGAAGCAAAAGGGGTCGCGCGCGAAGTCCTTATTATAGCTAACGGCGAGTTTCACGTGCATGGGCGCGACTTGGCCACACTCCTTGGACGTTGACTGTTCGCTGATCCACTGACCTGTTCTTATCATCACCCGCAAGCGGGCGGCGGAATTCGCTCGTCGCTTGTCCGCATGTTTCTCCCATCTCTCGATGAGGCGCTTCGCCTCCAACGAGTGGCTCACGCGGTTCGGGTGATTTCTGACCTGCTGAAATCTCAATTATACTCTAACTTCAATTGCGCAACTGTTTGGGCAAGCAGCTAGGGAAATAACCAACTGCGATTACCGGCTCATCAACGGTTGAATCCATCCAATCTTAAATCTAATTTCTAGCTCACATATGTACCTAAAACCAGAGTACGAATCCTCTCATAGCTCTAATGTAACCTTTCACTCTGCGAACATCGTTTCTAGCATTCTGCTGATCCCAAATCCTGAAATAGTGATCAGCAGCCTATTTTGTGAACTTACATTTATGGCCCCTTAGCTTCAACTCCCACGTTAATACAAAACTCAATTTACGAATCCCTCTCAACTTCTAATCACTAGTATAGATTCATAATTATGAATTATGAATTATCAACTCTAGCTCCCTGTTGTCCTTAATTTGGAAATGTTGAACTATAACATACTCTTTTATGCAAACTACATTCTATCAACCTAAATATAATTGCATTTCCTGCGCTGAACGACTGTCAATCGGCAACCTCAAACTCCAGGCTCATCAGGTTCGTGTCCTGGTTCTTTGCTGGGCTACGATTTGAAATATGGAATTGAATTTCCCCTGGAGGCGGGGGTTACAGAATACGTCTCCAACCTCCCTGGCTTGTCGTAAAAGGCGACTACAAAGGGACCTCGCGCGGAGTCTCTCCAGATTGGCGCCTTCAGGCCGTCGTACACGGACGCAGCTCGCTTGCAGTTCTTCTTACATCGGACAATGGTCGTCTCATCGACTTAGTTCTGGACATTACGTGCGAGTGGGCGACATAATACGCTCATCGCCCGCCGGTGCGCGCCTTTCACCCGCTTGACGAGACGCTTAAAACTTCTAGCTCTCACGCCTAATTTTAAATCCAATCATGAAAACTCAACTCTAATACATGCTTCATTGTTCGAATACCTACCTATCTCCCTGGCAACGCTTAATTTTGAGAAAGATTCGCATCAATTGCCTTCGCGGGACTGTATTAATTGCCTCTTAATTTTATTCTTATGATAAGTTAATTCAAATCTACGACTCTTCTCAATTCTCAATCATAATACTAACATACTCCTTCAACTACGAATCATTGACCCTGGTTCCTTGTCAACTTTCGAATTTTTGACTATTTCATGATTGCGTTTCATCGACTGAATCATAATTGCGTTTTGCACAGCATGATTTTCAATTGATGACCTCGAGTTTCAGGCGTATTAAGCTCGCGTCTCGACCCTCTCCCGGACTCCGATCCGCGGTTGATTTTCCTTATCGTACTCCCCGTGTGGGCCCTTCCCAACTGCTATTTGCCGAAGGTGACGGAACTCGTTAACCCGGCTTCGGACTGTCTGGCCTGCATACTGCACCCATTAAATTTTTAAGTCGGATTTTGTATGGCTTGGCAAGTTGCCCGTGCGGAAGTGGTCCTTCGCGGCTCCCCTTCCTCACTGCTCTCGCTCAGCGTGGCCTCACGAGTACGACTTCGCCTCAATTTTCCAGACACGCGAATAATATACTTGGCATCGATTGTGCCGGTAATGATCAACTCAATGAGTGAACCCTACCTTCGAACTTCTGTGTATGTGCCCTATTTTATGACACGAGTACAGCATTCCTATTACTGGACTGGGTAAACACAAACATTAAGTTATGATCAAGCAATAATGCCTGCAAGGCGTACATTTATTAGTAACATTCTACGTAACTCCTTACCTTCCCTTACAAATGTTTTCTTGACATATAAATTCACAGATAAACTCGCAGATACAATAATACACATACTAAACTCACATACTTAACTCACATACTTGCAAACATAATTAGGTAGTCGGGTTGAGTACGTGCGTGCGTTTGGCTTGCCCTCACTACCGCCATTAATTTCGCCGGTCTGGCCTCACTGGCGCCCGCAGCTACCCCTCGCCCGGGATCTGCGTGTGCCGCGGGAGTGACGGGAGCCTCGTCGGCGGACTCGACGAGGCACAATTAACCCTGCGCGTTCTCTTGCTCTTTCCACACTCTCCGTTTTGGTCATCACCTCGGTTACAAACGATATAACAGAGCGTCGCCTTCGTCTATCCAGAAGGCAGCTTGCAAATGACTCTGGAGTCAGCTCCCCTACCTCCAGGTATAGAACTGTTCGTTGCACTGCCCAACGATCACACACAAACAGTGTGTGGCACGCATCATCGTCCACTGGAGGATCGCAAAACCAGCAGCTCGGGGACGGACTTCTCCCTATCAGGTGGAGATAATGAGCAAAGCGTCCGTGACCTGTCATCACCTGCGCCAGATTATAGGTTAGGTAACGTGGTCCATTGCTCTCCACCCACGCCTCGATGTTGAGAATCAGCCTGCGAGTCCAGGCGCCGCTCTCCGAGATTGTCCATCGAGTTTGCCAGCGATCAAAGGTGTCATATTCCAGCACCTGCGGCAGATTCACGCGCTCTTCCGGGTCCTCCGCCTCCTCGTATCCATACAAAGCGGCCCTGGCCCTTATTAACAAGTCCCACGGCATGCAACCTGACAGCACGCACAATGCCTCTGATGAAACGGTACGATACGCGCGTGTCACGCGCCGTAACCCCAACCGCTGTGTCGATGTCAATCGCTGTCTCACACATCCGTACTCCACCGCCTCGCCTCCAACCTTACATTCCCAACCCCGCTACCCTGGCCTCAACCACCACCCCAACCTCCCAACCCAATCCTCCCTTCCCGGCCAATGTTGGAACTGCGGTCAAGCGGGGGCATTGGTTCGGCGCCTGCCAGCAGACGAGGAGGGAAGTTTTGCTTCCGGTGCGGCAAGTCGACGTCATCGCACCAGAATTGCCCGAATTGTTTGTCGAGAAACGCCTGCGGAGGTCGGCGGTAAGGGTCGATGCGACCTCCCCGAAAAAACCTGATCCAACCCCCCCCAAATCCCCGCGTCCAGCAAACCCCCGAAAACTCCTTCAACCGCACCGATTCCAACTCCAAGGAAATCCCCTTTAGTAGAGTCCGTACAGAACCCTATCCCGGCGATAATCGCATTTTCCTCCCCTTGCAGCATGGTAAATATATCTTCCAAGCCCTCCTTGATACCGGCGCAACCCATTCCTATGCAGGTCCAAAAATCGCACAATTATTCAGACTCCATTTAAACCCTTCCCAAGCCTGCATGATCCTAGCCAACAACATAAAAGAGAGAATCCTCGGAGAGCTCACCGCCGCGATCCAGGTCGATGACGAAATCCACAACCTCCCCCACCGCGCAAGCGAGTCATTGGGGTATGAGGTAGTCCTAGGGATGGATTTTATCGCCCGGTTTGGAATTACCATAGACGGAGATCTAAGGACGTGGCGGACTCCGAACGGACCTCTTCACCCCTTCTACCCTGAATCCTCACCCGATCCTTTTCCTATGGACCCCGCTTGCGCCGGACTTTCCGAAGCAACCTCCGAGGAAATCTCGGGAATTCAAACACTTCTTGATCGCCTCATCCCACCCCCATCCTCTACCTTAGGAACCACTCCTCTTGTTACACATTCTATTGATGTTGAAAGCCACCCTCCTATTAACCAACGGCTCCCCGTGTTTTAGAAGCTGCGCAAAAAGAAGTAGATTCAATGCTCCAATCCGGTATAATCGAACCCTCCTCTAGTGCCTGGTGTAGTCGTCCCGTCCTAATCCACAAACCCAACGGCTCCTACAGATTTTGTATAGACTACCGTGACGTTAATAAAGTCACTAAAAAAGATGCCTATCCCCTCCCTAGCATGGATCGTATCCTCGACAGCCCTCCGACTGCTCGTTATATTTCCAAATTAGACCTTAGCCAAGCATATTTCCAAGTCCCCCTTGATCCCTCCAGTAAAGGAATCACCGCGTTTGCAGTTCCCGGTAGAGGCCTTTTCCAATTTACCCGTATGCCCAAGGCCTCACCAACGCCCCCGCGACCTTCCAACGCATCATGGACAAGTTGATCACTCCCGATTGGGAGCCACACATCTTCGCGTATTTAGACGACGTGGTAATTCGCGACCGACACGTACGAGGAACAATTAGAATGGCTCGCGAAAGTTTTGACCAGACTACGAGAGGGGAATTTAGAAATAAACCGTGAAAAAAGCGAATTTTGTTGTTCCGAGGTCCGATATCTCGGCTTTTTAATAAATAAGGACGGTATGATTGCCGATCCAGAGAAAATAGAACCCATCCTTTCCTACCCTCCATCCACTACCCTTAAACAACTCCGACGCTTCCTTGGCATGGTAAAATGGTATTCCCGATTTGTAAAAGATGTTTCCAAAGTCCAAACTCCCCTTACCTGTCTCCTACAAAAAGATGTTGCTTGGGAGTGGGGTCCTGAGCAAGCATCCGCTTTTGAAACCTTGAAAATGGCCTTCACCAAAACTCCCGTCCTGGCTCGTCCCGATTTTACCCTTCCCTTTTCCCTTCAAAACCGACGCTAGCGATACGGCTGTCGGGGCAGTTCTCGTCCAGACCGTAGACGGTGAAGAACACCCAATAGCCGTTCCCTCACTCGCGCGGAGAGGAACTACTCCGTAACGGAAAGGGAGTGTCTGGCCGTCGTGTGGGCGACCCAAAAATTCCGTCCCTATATTGAAGGGTCCGAAATCACCGTGGTGACGGACCACAATAGTCTCCGGTGGCTTCACCACCTTAAGGACCCTACTGGACGATTGACCCGGTGGGCCTTGACCCTTCAAGGCCAGCCGATGAAAATCGTCCACCGGAGGGGAACCCACAACATCGTGCCAGACGCTCTTTCCCGAATGTACGATGATTATCGCGGCCTCCTACGATAGTACAAGTCCGTCGGGTACGCGCCGCCCAGTTAAGAGCACTGCTTCAGTTTTCTCTTTCGCGAGAACCAGTCTCTCTCTCTCGTACCACGCTCCCACCACACGTAAGGCATGTTCTGCCAGCACGCGTACTCTGTCTAATGATCGGGCGACTATAAGCAGCGCCATATCATCCGCGAAACCCACGGTTGTCACGCCTGGTGGCAGCAGCACCTCCAGCAGCCCGTCGTACGATAGGTTCCACAACAGTGGTCCCAACACTGATCCTTGTGGCACCCCACCAAATACAGCTGCTTCCACCCACTCACCGCTTGGCGTCCGGGTTCCCACTCTTCGCCCGCTTAAATAGCTACGTACATGTCCATTATTATCGTCGGAAACCCACGGCGCTCGGCTGCAGCCAGGATGCGGTCCCAACGCACTGTATTAAATGCATTTTTTCACATCTAGGGTAATTAGCAGACAGTGATTTCGCCCTCTGCGCGCACGATCCCACTCCGACATGACCACCTTCATCGCATGATGAGTTGATCTGCCCTCCGTGAACCCAAGTTGACGCACCGACAGCCCTCCAGACAGGCGAATCGCTTCTAGCATTAACACGCGCAAAGCATATTCGAAACACTTCCCCATGTCTGACAGCATGCAAAGCGGTCGAAGGTCGGAAAGAGAATTACAGACTTTCCAGGCCTTCGGTATTAAAGCCAGACGCCCTACTTTCCAAGCCCTTGGAAAGTATCCTAGCCTCTGACAGGAATTGAAAAGGGCACAAACCCAGCCGGATGCAGTGTTACGCAGAACGTGAACGGCCCCCCCCAGGGATTTCATCTGGACCCGGAGCTTTTCCTTTCTTCAACATCCCCATTGCGTACCTCACATCTTCGTTCGTGAACACGTCCCCCTGGCGCGAGGTGCCCTCCCCTGGGCTTCAGCATCTCTTTCTGGTGTTAGGAGGAACAGCGCTTGACCCTGCGGCTACCCCCGCGATCTCGCGTGCGTTGGATGCCGACGACGTTGACGCTCCTTCCTGACGAGGCCAGATCAATGAAGCCTGCGCTGCTTCTTCTCCTCTTGCTTCGTCTTCCTCCTCTTCTTCTGCTGCACTACCCCTTGGGATAGCAGCCTCTTCTTGTCGCTCCTGCTCCACCACGAAAAGCGCGGACACCGTTGCGTGGAACTCCTCTCGGTTGAGGCGAACCAGGGGCGACTTCCCCTTCAGACGATTCATGACCGCCTTGTAGGGTTTCCCCCACGGATCTTCTTCGATAGTCGACACCATCTCACTCCACGATGCCTCTTTATCTCGACCCAATGCCAAGGATAAGGCACGTCGGCTTTCCAGCATCTCTATGCGATACGGGTGTGCCTGCTGTCGTGCTGCCGTCGGGATCCGGCGAGCCACCTTCTGCCAGTGGTGGCGGAGAGGCTTTGCTTGGAGACAAAGATCTGCTATCTCCTGGCCCCAGCATAGTACATTTTGTATTTTCCTCCTCTTGCGGGTCGGCAATGGTGGACGGGTTGACTGAAAGAGCGTCTCTAATTCCTTAATCACTTCATCAATTTCGGCCACGGTGCACAGCGGCGGTAGCGCGGACTGTTCCGATGGACCGGCTGCTGCAGCTCCTCTGTCTTGACTACGTTGAACTGTTGGATCCAGGGATCCTGGCATCGGTAACTGGCTGCTCACTATTTCCGTCCTCGCCTCCATGTCCGGGCGACCTAGTCTCGCCTCCCGAAGAGAATCCTCGGGCGAACCAATAGCCTCTGGTCTCGCTTTAAATCGATGAATAAAATAGCGGTGATCCGACCCCGAATAGCGCGTGGACACTGTGGACCTAGATATTCGACCGTGGAGGCTGCGGCTACACGCAAGGGCATCGATTCGAGAACCCACGCCACCACGCTTGAATGACGGGCCTCCTTGACTTGCCACGGGCATCAGCCCTGCTTGCTCGATCAAATTCATCATACGGTGACCGCGTGAATCCACGTGATCTGATCCCCAGTGCGGCGAGCGGGCATTGCAATCCCCGGCGATTATAATCGGTTTCCTAACACTTGACAGACATGTCGCAAGACCCCGTAATTGACCTTCAAAGCTTTCTATAGTCAGTGATGGTGAGAAGTAACAACTCACTATCACAAACTCGCGAGTCTCCAATGCCACGCATCCGTCTGTCTCAAACACCTTTCTAGTCACCCCCCATCCGTCTGTCTCAAACACCTTTCGGAGTCTCCAATGCCAGGTCTCAACCCTCCCCCCATGTCGCAGCTAGGACGACTCGTATACCACACGCAGGCTGAGCTGCTCCTGTCCTGATGCCAATTCGGATGAGGATTAAACGGCTCACTGATGACGACTATATCCGCGCGAAACTCGTTCACGGCCTGCCACAAGAGATCCTGTGCCGCGCGGCATCTGTTTAAATTGATCTACAGTACACTGAACGCAGACATGTTTTCCTCTTCTCTTTCTTCTTCGGCTCGGAGATTTAGCAGCACAGTAACGTAGCTATCGGAACAAAAGGAAACGGGCACTCTTAAGTACAAGGATCTACATTTAAGTCGAACTGAACTGACATGGCAGTGATCAACACTTACTGCGACTTGTAACAGCAATGACAACCCAGGTTATGACCCTCACGGTACAAGGATCCTAAACCACAGCAAACAATGAGTAACATGGGTTCGGAAAGCGAAGCAAATGACTTATGATCTATAACTTAAATCTGAATCAAAAGGGGGAAAAGAAAGGAAGGGAAAGAGAATAAGAGAAAGGAAGGAAAAAGGGAAGGAAAAAAGGGGGGGGGGGAGAGGGGGAGAAAACGGAACAACTGTAGCACGGAAGGGATTGTTTCAACTGACTCGCATCAATCTGCGTGCATCGCCCTCCCTCTCTGCCCAGCCCTATCAACTTCATTCAACTCACGCAACCCAATCCAAGGATGAAGCGGGACAGCGGGCTGACCTGACCCGACTTAGAAACAAGTCATGGAACCACTCGACAACGTGAAGCGAAGTCATGCCAAGCCAGGATTTAACTGAATATATTTAATTAATTAAGCTAGTCAAGATCGAACTAATTCAATCAACATCATCAAGAGTAAGGATAGAACTAAGTAATTAGTATCAGGACACCGGCAAACCGAACAGCTATTTTCAGTCGGTATTCGGCCAATATCCAGCATGGTTGACAATCAAGGACTAACCAGCTACGTATTAATAGGAGCAACGGCAGCGGAACTAACACCAACATCAGCAACAATAGTAACGGGCAGGCTGAACAAACAAGGATGGTGCGATAAACGTTAATCGACAAATGATCTCTCAATACTTACTTACTCAGCGATGCTTGTCGTAGGATGACTGATAGTGATCGGCTGCGTGACTCTTCCTCTTCTTCTTCTCCCGCCTCTGCTATAGACGCGTTGGCGCGTGGGCGTTGTCGGCAACAGCGGGTCCTTTTCGCTGCGAGGATGAGCAATATGCTGTGGTGTGCTGTGCTGATATGCTGCGCTTAGTTATGCACAATAACCCCTCACTGCACCACGGCGCACGTATCGACACACGCGTATTGCTCCAAGCTTCGATTCGGAGCACCACAAACAGCGCGAACTAGCGACTTCCCCAGTTAGAAATGTACTAAATGAAGGCCCCTACGAGGTGCCCCAATTTATATCCAGAGCGGCCGGCAATCGTTGTGGCTAGGGGAACCTGCGAGGGGTAGTCCCTCATCCTTGAGCCCCGCTTTCGAGACACGCGCTTCGGCACTCTCCCCTCGCTTTCTCGCCTCTCCTCGATCGAAGCAGGTGTCTCGTGGTCTTCTTCAACAAAGCCCGGCAACCCAAAACTTACCAAGCCTTCGATGAAAGGACCTAATCAAGTCAACATTAATAACGTGAATAAATTACAATTAAATCAATTGCACTCACTGATCAATAACGGACAAGGGTGTTTACTTAATAAAGCATAGACCAGACTTTCGATTATATCAGATCCTATTTGCTGTGGAAGTATAGAATCAAGTCTCCCCTGGAGGCGGGGGTTGCAGAATACGTCTCCAGCCTCCCTAGCCTGTCATCAAAGGCGACTTAAAAGGCACCACGCGTTTAGCCCCTCTAAATAGGCAGCAACAAGCCGACATGCACGGACGAGGCCCGTTCGCATCCCTTCGGACACCGGCCGATGGGTGACTGGTTGACCCGGTTCCGGCCGCTACCTGCGATTGGGTGACGTAATCCGCTCATCACCTGCTTGTACGTGCCTCTTACCCGCCTGACGAGGCGCCCTAATACTTCTAGCTCTCACGTCTAATCTTAAATTCCAGTCTTGATAACACAATTCTAAGATATGCTCCTTTTTCCGAACACCCACTTCTCTCTCTGGAAACAAATTTTGAAGACAATCCGCACCAACTTTCTCTCCCGGAAATTGTATCTAATTACCTCCGTATTTAATGATAAGTTTAAAATTCAAGGTTTGACCCGTATCAACTCTCAATTATAATATTGTCGCGGTCTTCAACTGCGGATCACCAATTCTAGTTCCCTGCCAATTTTAGATTTTGTTGAACTTTGAACTCTATTACATTTTTCAAATTACATCTTAATCAATTTAATCAAATTTAATTTAAATGGCATTTTCTGCGGCGTACGATCTCCAATTTGCGCCCTCGAATCTCGGACGCATTATGCTCGCGTCTCGGCTCTCCTCCGGATCCCAACTCGCGGCTTCTTCTCTGATCTCCCCCCCGGCGCTCGTTCTTTGCGGCATCCCGTGCTTGATCTTTCCCTCTTGCTGTTCCTGCTGGGCAGTGGAGCGAGATCGATCGACCCGATTCTTCCTCTTGCTGGCCGACTCTCGACGAACCATGACCCTATCTACTCTATTTTTTTGGACCCTCCTGCTGTACGCAAATATGTAGCTCCCTCCATGCGGCATCTCCTACACACCCACTACACCTTGATAGTCAGGCACGGGTACTTTTCCGACATGACTCCCGCGCCCGTCAGCGTGCCCCTGCATATTTATTTTTTGTCAGCTACGCTTCACGTGAACAATAAAACTCCGACTTCTTTATTTTCCTTATTGTTTCCATTCTCCTTTGTCTCCTTCTGGTCGCTCTAGCAGGCCCCCTAGTTTATGCTACTGCCTTACTCTGCTTTACTGCTTCACTGTACTTTCACTCTATTACTCTATTATTCCTTGCGAACTCGCACCGCTTTTACCCTACGTCGCCTCCTTTAGCGTCTTGCTCCTCATTGCCCGTTTATTACCCATCACCTACTTTATCGCCTACCCTACCCGACACCTGGTACAGCTTAACTCCAAATGTACCGTATGGCGCTTTACAAACTTTCCGCTTACAACTGTTTCTGGCTGTTTTTTCGTTGTTCTCTACCGTCCTTTTTCCCTATTCCTCCATTTATTTCTTTATTTATGTTTTTATTTCTCCACTATTTTCACCTTTTACATTCTGCTCAGGATCCACACCCATTCTTACTGTACACATCTGCTTTTACTTTTGAACTTTCAGTTTCTATGTGTTATGTTATCTTAATTCAAGATTCTCAGAACCCCACAATTTCAAGTACAATTCTTCTCCTTGATCACCCATTTTAGCCTCCCCATAACTTTAATTCTAAGATAACGAGCATTTATTCATCTACATCGCATCCGCACAAATTATATTTAATTACTTTTAGACTACGATTCCCGCGATCAACTCTACCCTCAATTTAAATTCAATTTAAAATCGAAATCCAGAACTCCTGCCGGATCTCAAGTCTAACATAAACACAATTTCACAACCCCAAATCATAAAGCTTAATTTGTCACTAATCTTAAATCCTGGAAACTTCTAGCTCTAACACATTTACTGTGGAAGACTACATCCCATCCTCCCCTGGAGGCGGGGGGTTACAGAATACGTCTCCAGCCTCCTTGGCTTGTCGTAAAAGGCGACTAAAAAGGAATCGCGCGCGAAGCCCCTTCAGATCGGCAGTATCGGACCCTTTGTACACGAACACGGTTCGTTCGCACCCCCTTTAGACACCGACCGACGGCTGACCCATTGACCCAGTTTCGGCCGCTACCTCCGAGCGGGTGACGTAATCCGTTCATCACCCGTCAGTACGCGCCTCCCACCCGCCCAACGAGACGCTTAAAACTGCTAGGTTTCGTGCCTAATCTAAAATTCAAATTTCGAAAATCCAATTTTAATACATGCTACATTTTCCATACATCTACCTCTCCCTCTGATAATTAATTTTGAAAGCAATCTGCACCAACTTTCTTTCGCGAAAATTGTATTTAATTACCTTTAAAATTAATTTTCATGGCAAATTTAAAATTCAAGGTTTTGGTTCGTATGAATTGTTAATTATAATATTAATGTGGTTCTTCAAACACGAAACATCAATTCTAGTTTTCTGTAAATTTTACATTTTGATAAATTTTGAATTTTATTACATTTTAAATTTCCTTACATCAATTAAATTAAATTCAATTAAAATCGCATTAACATGACGCGCGATCCCAAATCAGTGACCTCTAATCTCGGACGCATTACGCTCGCGTCTCGGCTCTCTCCCGGATTCCGACCCGCGGCTTCTTCTTTGATCCCCTCTCTCGCGCTCGCTCTTCACAGCATCCCGAGCTCGATCTTTCCCTCTCACTGTACCTGCCGGGCAGTGGATCGAGACCGTCCGGCCTGAACCTTCCTCTCGCTGGCCGACTCTCGGCGAACCGCGACCCTTCTTACTCTTCCCCTTAGGTTCTCTGATTGCATCCGCACTATACGTAGCGTTCCGCTTACGGAGCCCTTACACACATGTAATATAGAATTGAATGAACTGAATGGATGGATGAATGCATGTGACAAACGACACGAGCGTTCCGAGCGCTACCGCGTGCTTTCGCATGAGCATTCCTTCGTTCGAAAAATTTTTCGCGTCCTCTCGCACGCCCGGAATTCGCCCATCGAGAGATTTAGCTCACCCAAATGTGTGTTGCGGTCGATGGTGTCCAGGCAACCCAAGTCTTCCTTTCGCTCGATATCATGCGTGCATTCCGCAGTGCGCGTAACCAATACCAGGCCCGAAATCCGCCCATCGAGAGGCTTAGCTCTCCCAAATGTGTGAAGCGGTCGCTGGTGTCCAGGCGGCTCGGGCTCTCCTCACTCTCGCATTCATGCGAGCACTCCTTCGTTTTCGCGACCTCTCCCAGGCTGAGATCCGCCCATCGAGAGGCTTAGCCCGCCCAAAAGTGTGTTGCGGCCTCTGGTGACCAAGCGGCTCAGCTCAATCCTACACGTCTCCTGCGGAAACATACGGGTAGGGAAAAATGATTCTGCAAGGATAATGCACAGTTCCGGCGGTGTGTACGCACAGCGGCTGTAGAGTGTCCACCAACGCACTCTATACCTTCTGTGGCTAAATGAAATCACCGTCGGTCAAAATAGCCTGCGTTATAAACGGAGGTGCGCTGGGGCTTACCCGCGACGTTTTTGGACGACTGAACGCCTTTAGGTCGTCCGAGTCGATCGATGTGTTAGCAACAGCGTGGCTACACAAAATGCTCTCCATTAAAGCCCTCTGGGGTTGCCGGAGGTATCTGTGGCCGATACGGAGCAAGTTTTTAGTGGGTATTGGGGTACTGTAACGATCCAACTCAGGGAAACTTGTTTTGGTATGTACCATTGAGTCCCACACTGCCCGAGACCCCTCCGAACCCGACGGGTTCCTCGCTTACGTAAATGTATTTTCTTGCTGTCAAAATATTAAAAAAAAAAAGGTTAGGTTAGGTTAGGTTACGTTAGGTTAGGTTAGGTTCCACGGACCACGTGGGACGCGACGACGCCGAAGGGATCCGCCGCCGTAAAGAGTGCGGGGGGGCGACGGCGGCTTTCGCTATTTGCCCCCCCGGCGCGACGGGGTAGTGTAGCGGGAGGGCCCGCGTGCCCTCCCGCCTCCTGGGAGAAATATTTTTACGGGGGTGTTGCATGGGGGCGGGAGGGTTGCGGTGTACCCTCCCGCCCCGGACGAAATGAGCCCGGACCCCGGTCGGACCAGGGGCCGGGGGGGGACCCCGTTTCAAATCGGGGGCCCCTCTCCGTCCGCCGCTGGGGGGCCGGGTGACTACGGGCGGAGAGTGGCCTCACCCTCCCACGCTGGGAGTGGCGCTGGCCCCCGCAGGGGGGGTGCAGCGGAGCCGATGTAGTCCCCCTGGAGGGTGGCCGGCCACGGCTCACCGTAGCCCACAGGGGGACGACTCGGTGGGCGGCGGGCGCCCTGGCTGGGAGCCATTGCACGGGGACCCGGGGTGTAGCCGGCACCGGAAGCCGGCGGAGCGAAGGACAGCGCCCGCTCTTCCTCGCCGGTAGGCGGAGGTTGCTCTTCCCCGTAGCCTGTGGGGTGATCGAGGCGCGGGGACTGCAGGCGGTACGGGCTGGGGGGCCCGGCCGCTATTGCACGCAGTTCCCCTGCGATGGAGCCGGCACCAGGGGTCGCACCCGGCTGGGGGAGTTGTTACTCCCCCGGTGAGGGGCGCTTTCAGCGCATGGCGGGGGAGTCTCTGGAGTTATAGCAATCAGGTCCCGGAGCCTCTGCCATACGCCAGATGAGGTCGCCGTGGGGTTTTGGTCAGTAGGAATCTGACACTCCCCCGCTGCCCTCCCCTAGGGGTGGCGGTAGGGTCTTATGTAAGATTTCCCCACGAAAAAAAAAAGGTTGGGTTCCCGCTCGACGCGTCGCGGATAGCGGCCGTGTTTCGTGGTCGCTCCGTGGTTAGATTTTCAACGCGGTGGATAGCGGCTTAGTTATTCGCGTCTTTTGCTAAAATCATTTTTATTATGTGTTCGGAAGTGCTATTGTGTCGTTGTTTCATTAAATATTGTGTTAATTTATTGTTAAATAACGAAAACGTGATGTGCGTGTTACGCGGCATATCGAGATCGTGTTTCCGGTGTTCGGGGTGTTAATTATAAACAATGGACATTATTTAAGTGTAATTTTCGTAAATTGGAAACGATTCGCAGTGAAATTCCGCGTTTTTTGGGGCCATAGTTCCAAAACTACGAATCTGATCAAAAAATGTCGTACAACACAAATAGTAGGAAATTTAATTTCCTACAAAAAATGTTTCTTTACATTTTGCCATAGCTCGCACCGTTTCCGAGATACTTGCAGATTTACCTCAAGGAAAGGGGCGTCACGCACATATTCCGAGATATTTCTTCTTCTTCTTGTTCTTCTTCTGCACAGCTGCGCTGGAAGTGGCACTTACAGCTCGGAATAGTGAACACAGCTTAGAATAGTGCAGAGTTACCTCACTGAAAGGGGCCATAGTGTTTCTTCATCCTTATAATGTTGGTGCGGCTTCGGAACTTTTAAATATCTCGATATATCTCGAAAACTACGCATCTGATCAAAAAATGTCATGGAACATAAATAGTAGGAAATTTATATTTCCTACAACAAATGTCTCTTTACATTTTGCCATAGCTGGCACCGTTTCCGAGATATTTGCAGATATACCTCAAGGAAAGGGGCGTCACGCACATATCCCGAGATATTTCTTCTTCTTCTTGTTCTTCTTCTCCACAGCTGCGCTAGACGTGGCATTTACAGCTGGGAATAGTGAATATAGCTTAGAATAGTGCAGAGTTACCGCAAAGAAAGGGGCCGCAGTGATTCTTCTTCCTTATAATGTTGGTGCGGCTTCGAAACTTTTAAATATCTCGATATATCTCGAAAACTACGCATCTGTTCAAAAAATGCCATACAAGATAAATAGTAGCAAATATGATTTCCTACAAAAGCGGTCTGTTAACATTTTGCCATAGCTGTAACCGCTTCCGGTGATATTTGCAGATTTACCTCAAGGAAAGGGGCGTCACGCACATATTCCGAGATATTTCTTCTTCTTCTGTTCTTCTTCTGCACAGCTGTGCTGGAAGTGGCATTTACAGCTGGGAATAGTGAATATAGCTTAGAATAGTGCAGAGTTACTTCAAGGAAAGGGGCCACGGTGTTTCTTCTTCCTTATAATGTTGGTACGGCTTCGGAACTTTCAAATATCTCGATATATCTCGAAAACTACGCATCTGATCAAAAAATGCCATAGAAGATAAATAATAGGAAATTTATATTTCCTACAACAAATGTCTCTTTACATTTTGCCATAGCTGTAACCGCTTCCGGTGATATTTGCAGATTTACCTCAAGGAAAGGGGCGGCACGCACATATTCCGAGATATTTCTTCTTCTTCTTGTTCTTCTTCTGCACAGCTGCGCTGGAAGTGGCATGTACAGCTCGGGATAGTGAATACAGCTTAGAATAGTGCAGAGTTACCTCAAAGAAAGGGGCCACAGTGTTTCTTCTTCCTTACCTAATCGGTAAGACGTTCGTTTTGAGCGGCTGTTTATTGTCGTTTGGAGCGACGACGCTGGCCGATTGTGTTGTCTTGCAAGGCCCCAATATGGATCTCTCTTCTTTTCTCTGAATCGATGCATGCTGCCCAGTTGCCTGGTTGTTGGAAAGTCCCTGTACGAGAGTGCATACAAGCCTGTTTATTCACGGCCGGATTTGCGCGCGTGGCGGACACTTGGATGCTTGCGAGGCGTGCTTTGATTTATCCTTATACATCTTTCGGTGTAAATTTTTATTCCTTTTGCATTTGTATGGACGCAATCGCTTACAATTTACAATTTGCAATTTACAATTTGCAATCTATGTGTTCAAAAGTGTTCGAGATTGTAAGGAGGTCTTGTGCTTGCGATTGAGAACCGGTTCGGAATGTAGGATCGGCAGTGAGACGGCAATTGAAAATGAATGCACCTGAGATTGCACAAAACAAACAATGTATATTTACAGGCACAAATACACTATGTACAGTATTTACAATAAATTGTGCGTTGCACGAATTTATGATGATCGTAGATCGTGAAGATTCGATTTGCACGAACTAGATTAACCGCGAGTTCGCGTTGCCCGTCGGCACAGAATTCGCGTTGCGATGCTGAGTTCTTTAGAATCGAAATTCGTTAATTGCACTAGAAATTTTTGGAATCAGTACTGCACGTGTTTACCGTAACGATACAAAACCGTAATGGCCGAACCACCGGCTTCGTCGTAGCAAGAGCCGTTGGCTTCTTCCCGGTGACGTCAAGCTCGGTGATTGGTCAGCCTGACCGGCATCCATCGTGGCTGCCGGTCGCGCTGAAGAGTGCTGCCGCGGTTCGTGTGGCGACGGTTGAAATCAACGCATTTTCGAACACTATGACTTATAACCGTATAATCTATAATTTATAAAGTAGGGGGGATTGAGCCAATAAGGCCTACGGTTATATTTAGTTGGAATATAACTCATTTGCTGTATTTATTATTTTACATTATATTACATTTCATTACATTACATTACATTATGTCGGCTATGTATGTCGGTTATGTTGGTTACGTATGTTGCGCGTTACACACTTTCTGTAGTTCCCAATTATTGAATATCCTTAGCTGTTTTACCTGCATTCAGTTTACGTACATTCATTCATTTATTATTCATTCATTCCTTCATTTTGATGTTGATTGATTAAAGCTATACATTGATCTGATTCGATTTTTCTTGATTTATTGATTCATTTCTGCTTCATATTTCATTTCTGCTAGTTGCCTGTTACCATGATTTATTCTAGTTTCATTGATTTATTATTTTATTATACTTATTAATATTATTTGACCGAGAGTTGTTTTTGTTGGTGTAACGACCCGATAATCAAAAAAACAATATCTTTTTCATTTTATTTTCTTTATTGTAATTAATTTTTATATATTTCATACAGAGTACTTTATTTTTATTGTTAATATTTAATGTATAAATTTTTGTAATAAACATTTTCATTTTCGTCGATAACCAAGTCTATTAAATTCGTCGGTAAAAGTTTGGTCGATAAGTCAGACGGTAAAACAGTTATCGATAAATTATCGACGTCTGACCGCGCACGCGCCAGCGCAACCCCAGTAAGCATACGGTGGGGTAGAATCCTAGAGTGGGGATGCTGGACTACCACGTGATGGGAAAAACCTAGCTACCCCAAGAACTCTATGCGGAAAAAAAGTGCCGACTCAGCAAGATCTGAGTATAAATAGAGGCGTTCCGCACAGTTTCGAAGCAGATCTTCTCAGGCCTCGGTCTGATGCAGACAATACTCTGAACAGTAGAGAAAAGCTTGCGCTGAACTGTTTAGGCAGCGATTGAGCGCGAGTTACAGCTATTTCCTACTCTTCCATTGGTGGCGTGCAGTACCGCAGATCAGTGGACCTCCTATCCACGGTTCGCAACGTGTTACAAAGGTGTTACGCTAAGCCTACATTTAAGTGTAAAGAGCTAGCGATGAGCGGAGCTCCGTGAACGGCCTGCGATTAACACAGCTCTGGTACAACCAGAAACCGATTGCGACCCATAGGAAGGGTTAACTGGATTCTAGTAGTCTAGCACAAACCTCTGGAATTTAGTTTCCATAATCATTGTTGAAAACCAAACAGAGTATTGACTGTACAGGAAGACCACGCCGCATTCGCGTTAGCGCTATCGATTATTACAATTATTATTATTATTAATTTCTACTTACATATATTTATTACTAATTACATATTTCTTATTGTATTCCCAATTTAGGGGGAACAACTTATAATTTCTTACTGTATTCCTATTTCTAGCCGCACTATTTGTGATACCAGCGATTTTCTTTTATATTATATTTCAATTCACTTACCTTATATTTTTGAATAAACATATTTTCATTCGGTTTCTAGCACATTAGTGTTTGGATTTCACTCCTTAACCGCACACCACACGAACCCGTAATCCCTAAAACACAGAATACGAGTCGCCTTCTAAGGGAACCGCTCTCCCTACAAGTCGGTGCAGTGACGAACTCACTCTGGGTCGTTACATTGGGCTCACGGGACTTTCCTGATCGCATGCGTTGTTGACGTTGTTTGACTTTACTGATTGATTTTGTCTAAGTTAAATGATTTATTCTATTTATTTATTCGGCCCTTCATTCTGTGGCGATTCCTGATTCCGTTGATTCTGTTGTTCTGTTGCTCTGTTGTTTTGTATAATCTGTTTTCTGCGGCGCGATATGTAGTAATACAGTGTGTGCTGCAATCTGCGCTATCTGTGGATCTTATTCGGGTTGATTCATTTGATTTCATTTTATTTTTCCTTATTGTTTGTAATTTGTAATTTATATGTAATTTATATTTGTTTCATTCCACCCTATCACAAACGTATGATTCATATTTATATATAATAAATAACCGTAGTATTGATTTTACCAACTGATTTATCCTCCATCTTGATCTGTCTGGAAGCTTGATTTGATGTTCGTGTGCTTTATACCTTCGTGAAAGTACTGTATATCAGACTTATCTTTGATGATAAGTTTGATGGTAAGTATGGATTCCTAGGATTGCGCGGCTGCACGATGGATGGTTTTGCAGTCGATAACTGTGTGTACCGGGTAACTGGCGCGCGGTAGGTAATTGCTGCGCGGCAGATGATTGGTCTGTGGATAACCGTTACGGAACCGTTGCGGAGCGAGCGGCCGAGTATTATGTGGTGAATGGAATATTTGCGGTTGGTAATATCTCTGGTGCTATGGTTGGTTACCGACTAGGGATAACTTTACGGCTTATCTTCGGGCAGTATTGCATGCTTTACTTATTACGATGCGTCTTGCTATCGTTGTCTTTCGTAGGTACCTTAGTTCTAGTTTTCATCGCGGTGTTTTATTGAAAGTTGTTGAAGTATTTTCGCTTTTATTTCCGCTTTTCGCTTTTGAACGTTTATATATTCTGTATAATTAGTTGATTAATTTGATGATTTGGTGGTTAATTTGATGGTCGATAATCATTATGGTATGGCCTAGGGAATTCGAACACTAGGTATCTATGTTCTTTATGGTTTATGGTCGCGCTCTTTATTTTACTTCGCCCGGTTTCCTATCTTAGTTGACGTTGACATGGTCATCGGTCATCTATCATGTGATATGATACGAAGTGTTAAGTGATAAGTGTCAATTGAACTGAATTAATTAATTAATGGAATTGAATTTATTGAAATTATTGAATTTTGAATTTTCTAATTTAAATTTTGTATTTATTCGTGCGGATGTGATTGCTGTGACAGTGCGCGTACTAATGTGCTACGCTCGGAGGTATTGTATTGTAGTGTAATTGCAGTGTATTAGTTACTGTGGTATCATTAGCTCCGTTTTGTGCATTTTATACATTCGGTGCATTTACATTATTTACTATTATATATTATATATTATATGCTGTATTATGTTATATTGTATTATGTTATAATATTGTATTATAGTATTGTTATTGTATTGTATTGGTTATATCTGTGGTTATATCTGTGATGATTATATGCTATATGCGATTATATTTGCGGTTATATTTATTTGACTTAGTTTAATGGGTCTTGTATTATGGAATTTAGAAGAGTCTATCTGAATTGGATGGATTAATGAGTTTATATCATATGCGTATATTGCGTTTATAATCCCTTTGCATATTTTGAGGGTGGGTTTGATTCTGATTCTGGTTTCTTGTTTCTTAGTTCTTAGCTCCTTAGTTCCTCTTGTAGTATCATGCATTGTTTCTAAGCTTTCGGGGGTTGTTTGGGCTCCCAGGCATTGTCAATTAATTGTAGACTATAAGATGTATCATATATCCTTTAGCAATTTAGATATGAATGACGTGTAACGACATTGGTTTATTGGTTTATTGGTTGATTGTTCGCCGTTCACTATTCACTATCCTTATTCTTTTCTTATTTTTATTCTTGGTCACTTGACATGTTTCAGTGACTTCTTCCTCAATTGAGTGTTACGTTTTACGTTCCATGTTCCTATAATATTATTCACTGCTCTTTTGTAGATCTTCGTAACCCCCCTCAGGATAATGTTTTGCATACTATGTTTAATTCAATTCTAGTGCAGCTGTGACAGTTGTGAATCTGTGTATTTTGAATACTTACGGTACTTTATGCAATGTTTTGTACATTAATTACCCTTTCTTAATTACAATTCTGATTCTGATTTTGATTCTGATTTGGAAAGTGTTAGTTCAGTATTGATTAACACGGCTGGTGCTCAGGGAGGCATACGCTGCGGTAGTCCGTCCTGCATGATACAATATCTTTATGGTTTTCTATACATACATATATGCGTTATGGTTCCTTAAATTGTTTGAATTTCTTGACCGTGGATCTCATATGACTTTCTTATAGGAGTGTCTGGCTTGGTTTAGCACCCATATGCCTTTTCTATTAATTGGTAATAAAGGGGGTTTAATGGAACTGCATCATTTAAGCTGACTATGGTATGAGGAGTTTAATTAATTATCTACATCGGTATACTTATTAAATTGATTATATTTGGAGTGTTTTCGTTACATATTATATATACACATATGTTCATAGTAATTTTGATCTATTGTAGTGTAGTTTAGTTTTCTTGTACCTTTATATTATGATTTAGTAGTAATATGGTTGTATGTAGGGTTTATTGTTGATTGTTTATTATTGATTAGTTTTCACCACGCGCTGTATTGCATCGACTTACCTGTCTTACGTTGCGCGTGCGACGGCGCAACGTAAAAGGGCTAATACGTAAAAGAAAGGAGAGTGCTGCTATTTCAACTAGAAGATTGAAAGGCAATTCCCTATACTTTTTACCCTATTCTGAGCGCGATGGTTGGTATCGCTGCCACCAGTCTCGAGCGGGTTAACGCTCTCGACAATTTAAAAGACGAAAGACAATTGTCAAGATGTTAGAGTTTAGAATTTAACTTTTTAATCTTTCGTTTGGGTTCGTTCACGCTTTAGGTCCCGTACGGGTCCCTCCTTGAATCTGTATATGATGGTAGGCGTATAACTGAAAAGTGTGTGTGGTGTGTTGAAATAAATTTGAAAACTGTTTAACTGGTAAAACTGGTTTAATTATGAATAAGAATCAGAAAAATTAACAGAATATGAAAAGCCAAAAATTGAAGATGTTTTAATTTTGAAACTCGTTATTGAAAATACTAGTTTTATACGTATTGGTTAACAAGGGTAAAGATGATTCGTAAAAATAACAAAAATATAATGATATATAAAAATGTAAAAATATCATGATATGCGCGCGCTGAAATCCTCGGAACCTCGAAAGGCTTGATAAGGGACGCAAGGCGGATAAATTTCAAAATTTCCGCCGGGGCGTATTAATATTAATACCATACTTATCGGAGCGGTATTATAATCCAGTAACAATCTAATCTACTCAATTCATAACTATTTGAATTGTTTGATCTGCCTTATAGTTTATGCCGATTTAGGTCTCATGTACTCCCCATATTATATCAGATGGGTATTCTCTTCTCCTGTTATCCGTTAATTACACTCTACCTCCACTTCCATTGGCTGGCGTTAGGGCTTCCTGCAAATAGACTAGGATTATGTTACATTTTACATTTAATACTATGGTTAATTTCTGATGTTAACAGTTCTGTCTCTTCCTATTATTCTCATTATGAGGTATATGTTGCTACTTATCTTTATTGATGATTTGCTCGCAATAATTTCTAATTGTTTTTTATTGCCTTCATTTGATCATTGATTGTACTCCATCATGTTCGCTTGCCAACCACGTTGAGGTTGTGGTCGCGTAAATGTTCCTGCAAGTAAATTTAAGTAACTTAATAGTTTCAATGAGTGGTTTCAATTATTAGTATTACATTACGCTCGCCTATTTATTTTCTTCCCAGCTTACTTTCTGGTTATACCCTATATTCTATATTTTATACTGTACCTTATTTACCTTTACCTCTGATAATAATTAGTAGCATTCTATGTTATGTTATGTTTGCTTCTCTTCTCTCATGGCTGGCTTGCTATTTGCTATCTGTCTGGCGACTTTATTTTACTTTACGGTTCACATCCTTGGTTTATTTCATCTCAAATTTATGGTTTATCTTGAGTTTAATTTTATGTGATTATATTGTGCGCTAGTGTTGAATGTTAAATATTCCTCTTCTGCTATTTGGCTGCTCGGCTGTATGTATGTATGTTTGACGTTTTAGGTTTTGGAGGTTTTGTTGGTCATTTGCTTATGTCCAGTTCACATATGCTCGCTTGCCTGCTTGCGTGCAATACACAGTTTCTCACGTTCTCATATTGCTGACTGTTTCTTTTACTGTTAACTATTCATTAATTGCTCTATTGCATCAGATGCATTAGATGCATATATATATTTATTTCCCGTTGTATTTGTGATTTGATTTAACCAGTTTTAGTATGTTTAGTATGTTTAGTATGCTTATTATGACAGCTGTTATTGAATGTATGGGCTCCTCTCTTCTATTCATGGGCTTCATGTGCTTATTAATTCCTATTCATTATTCATTATTTATTTATTCATTCACTCATTCATTTATTCATTTATTTATTAATTTATTCTTTACTCATTATTTATTCATTATTTATCGTTGCATATTTGGGGCATTCGAAGCGCTACTCGAAGCGCTATACTTGTCATGAGCGTGTGTGTGTGTGTGTAAAGTATGTATGGGACCGGTCATCGAGGATTGCAGCCTACCAAGATGTGGCGCAGTCACCCGGGGAAAGGACTCGTCCCGGGCCCGGGCTGTGCTGAAGAGCAAGCCCTGTTAAAACAGGTGAACACATGGCGCGACCATCCGCTGAGCAGGAGCTCCGGTTACTGGTCGTGGCCGAAGAAAAATGGCCTGACCTCGTGGAAGGTCAGGTGGGCGTGATGACTGCAAGGATAAGCCACATCATCATTATCAACCAACCACGGTGGACGAAGATGGACACGGCCAACTGTGGAGATACGATGTCCCTGTTCCTGGCCGTGTTGAAGAGCAAGCCCTGTTAAAACAGGTGAACACATGGCGCGATCACCCGTTGAAGAGAAACTCCGGTTCCTGGTAGTGGCCGAAGAGGAACCCCTGTCCTGGCAATAGTGCTAGGCAGGCGAAGAGGTGGCGCGGTCACGGCGGGTCGATGTCCCCCTGGTGCCGATCTTGGAGGATGTCCCCCCGGTGCCGATCGTTGCTGAAGAAAAATGGCCTGTCCTCGTGGAAGGTCAGGTGGGCGTAATGACATCTAGAATACGTCACATCATCATTATCAACCAACCATGGTGGACGAAGATGGACACGGGCAGCCGTGGAGATACGATGTCCCGGTTCCTGGCCGTGTCGAAGGGCAAGCTCCTGCCCTGGCAGGTGAACACATGGCGCGACCACCCGGAATGGGCTTACTTCGGTTACTGGTCGTGGCCGAAGAAAAATCCTGTGCCTTACCGTACGGGTTGAAAATGTCCTACCGCTGGATCGGGGGTGCAACGGCGTGGATCCGCAGATGCCCCATGTGCCTAGCGCATGGCGTTTCTGCGGGCGGCCGCAATAACGCGAAATGAGTTGAAGTGCCGAAGCGTCGTTGTGGCTATACGCTGGTATTCCTTTATGAATTCTAACGAGTGAAAAGGTGCCGGCGGCCCACGTTAGGGGAGAGGTTTTAGTGGGTAGTATGTCCAGCCTCGGGAGTGCCCACTCTGGGCTGCCCGTCTAGATCGCCCCTTCAGGGCTGTGGCCTACTCTTGGGCTAAACTCAACCCTTAAGGGTTGGGTTGCCAGGTGTTGCCCCTTCTGGCGTTGCCTCTTTGGGTTTGCCCTCACCTCACGGGCGCCAGGCTGCCCCTTCAGGGAGGACATGAGTCCGACACTGCCCGGGCCCCCTCTAGGCGAATAGACGAAAAGGGGAACCAACCCGCGCGTGCGCAAACGCATTTTCTCTTCCAACTAAACCAAAAAAAAAAAAAAAAGGTTTCAAGGGGACCCACGGACCTGGCCAAGTGTACTGGCTGGGCGGAGAGGTGATACCCCGACGTGGCGCGTCCCCAGGTGGCGGATAGGGGAATGCTCGCCATGCACTTTTCGGAGTGCATGGAGGGTAGGAGTGAAATAAAATAGCTCCTGCGGACCAAACACCAAAGGAAGGAAAACCCATCAAAACTTCCCCTGTGACTGGGGGATAGAATACAGACACGGTAACCCATGCCTGTCGTACACGGCGACTGAAAGAGGGCGTTTACTGCTGTCGAAGTAGCCTCGCAGATGACCCGGGGCGATTCCGGTGGGATCTACGGATCGTGGCAGGGCCTCCCTTGCCGGTAAGGCCTGGGTCGGAGAGGCGAAAAGGTGGCTGCAGCGTCGTTCAGTTCTCTAGGAGCCAGGCTGCGTGGCGGTCGGGTGCGGGTAGCGAACCCGGAGTGCCCAAGCAATTACACCGTAACCCAGTGGTCACGTTTCGCTGGAACGGGGGGCTTGCCTTCATTGGCCGGCCAGCGAGGATGACAACCGCTATAAAAAATCTCTAGCCCCAAGCTGCGGTACGCGGTGATGAGGGCGCCCCTGGAGTCAGCGCGAGGGGTGGCTGATGGGTGCATCAGTCTCTAGCGGCCAACCCCGGGGTATCTGGCGACCCCCCGGGTGTACTAGCCTTACTCGGGTAAGGCGGCTCTGCCCGGGTGGACCCACAGATCGACCCACTCGTGGGAACACTATCGATGACTTGAAACTAAAAACGCCAACAACAACAACAAACACTGGACGGGACGTACAGAAGACGACTGCGGCTGTTCAACAGGACGCGAGACGGGAAACGGGCGCGGAGGATATGGCGCAGCCCAGCACTAGCTGGGTAACGGATGCGCGCCGCCTATCCGTCCGATTAACTAGGGCGGATGTGGAGTGGCCTCCCCTGAGGCCGCTACGAGGAGGGGCCGGAGTTTCCCCGCCGGCCTCTGATGCCCCCGCATTCAGAGAGAGTGAGGCGGACTTGGACTCGGACGAGTCACTCTCCTCGGCAGTATCTCTGGAGGCACGGCGCACGAGCAAGAGCGGTCGCCCGCCGACCACGGGCCAGTACGTGTGGCGCGCGGCGGATAAGCAGAGAGTCCTGGATGTCCAGCGCCGGGAACTTGACCTGCTGGAGGGGGGGTGGGTGCTCGATCCTAACGAGGACCCTATAGAACCGAGTCGGGGTAGCAGGTCCCTCCCGGACCCTGAGGACCTGGCGGAGGAAGTCAAGTCCCCACGCGCGACATTATTGCGCAGTCCTTGGAGTTCTGTCGCGACATCGACAAGGTCGCGGGCATCTCCAAAGGGCTGAAAGGGACATTTGTTCGCAAGCTGAGGATGGCCTCCCGCTACCTTAAGGCCATCCACACGGAAGCGGGAATCAGGGCTGCACCTGCCAGGGCCGATAAGGAGGTGAAGGAGCTTCGCGAACAGCTGAAGCTGCGGGAGGAACAAGTGGCTGCCAGGAGGCCCAAATCAACATCCTGCAAAATAGCCTGGCAGACATTACGTGCAGGGTCGCTGCCAGAGAGGTGCCGGCGCCTGAAGGCCCCGGCCCACCCAAAAGGTCGGCGGGGCCCGGCTCGCCGTTGTCTGGCGAAGACGCCGGCAGGAAAAGGAGGAAGGACGCAGTCGAAGTTTTCGACTTACCGTCTTGCCCACCTGAATGTCCCGTGGTGCAAGTCCCAATCCCAGCTGCTGCACCTGGAAAAGAGGAGGAGAAGTTTGGTGGCCTCGAGCCCGACCTAATGAGCGGATTTGCGGTTCTCCTCGAAAAGGGCCTGTCGGGGCTCCGGGCGGAGTTCAAAGCTGCTATTGCAGCCGTCCAGCCCCCGCCTAAGAGGGCGGAGCATGTGAAGGGGGGAGCTGCGGCTGCGACCATCCCCACTGCATCGAGGAAGGAAGCTGAGAAGCGGGTGCGGAATAGGACCCTGCCTGCCACGGAGCCGTTGCCGGGGCCCTCCTCAGCACCCGACCAACCGGCATCATTTGTGGAGGCTAGAATGGCCCGGATTGTCGAAGAACATCGGAGGACGGCGGATGGGACCTGGGTGACGGTGGTCGGCCGCCGCGCTAAAGCTGCAGAGAAAAAGGCGGCAGCGGCCAAGGCGCCTCCCTCCCAGAGCTCCAAGGTGGTTGCCCAGAAGGGGCAAAAGAGAGGGGTGGCACCGGCGGTTAAGGGGCAAGGGGCCCAACCTGCCAGGCAGAAGGCCCCCCGCCCTCCTCGTACTGCGGCGGTCACCATCAACCTAGCTGCCGAGGCTAAGGTCTCATATGCCGAGGCCATGCTCATGGCCCGGGAGCGGGTCAAGTTGGAGGAGCTGGGCATCACGGCGTTAATGCCCAGAAGAGCTCGGACCGGTGGCTTGGTCCTCGAGTTACCTGGGGAGGACAGGACGGAGAAAGATGTCAAGTTGGCTGACCGACTCCGCCAGGTGTTCAGTGAAACCGAGGTGAGGGTTGCCCGCCCCATAAAAATGGGCGAGGTTAGGGTGACCGAGTCGTGGAGACCAGCGGAGGTGGCGGCCGCATTGGCCGCTGCGGGGGGTTGCTCCGCTGAAGAAATTAAAATGGGGGAGATTCGCACCTCCCCCCAAAGTATGGGGACTGTCTGGGCGAGATGCCCTCTAGCGGCACTCAAAAAGTTATCCGCCTATGGGAGGGTTCTGGTTGGGTGGTCCTCGGCCAGAATACAGGCGCTACCAGCGCGGCCATTGCAGTGCTATCGCTGCCTGGAAAGAGGGCATGTTAGGCAGCGATGCACCTGCGAAGCTGATAGGTCCGACCGCTGCTATGCGTGCGGAGAGTCGGGCCACGTGGCCAGCAAGTGTTGCGCCACCCCGCGGTGCCCCCTCTGTTCGGACCTGGTGCGGCCCGCGGGTCATCGATTGGGGGCACAAGGTTGTGCCCCCTCCTCGTCCCAGAGGAAGAAGAAGAGTCCCGTTGAAGGGGCAGGAACAGCCCCCAAGGAACAGGCATCAAGGACCAAGCCTGCGGAGTCGAAGAAGGGGGGCAAGAAAAATGCCCCTTCCAAGGCGGCGAGTAAAAATGCGGCGGAGGCGGCTCGTAAAGCCTAGGTATGAGGCCCAAGGGCCCTATACTTCAGGCCAACTTGAACCACTCGGCCAGGGCTCAGGACATGTTGTTCCAAACCCTGGCCGAGTGGAAGGCTGGGTTGGCGATGGCCGCGGAGCCGTTCCTAGTCCTCGACTGACCAGCTTGGTTCGGGGACGAGGACGGCTCCGTGGCGATTATTGGCACCGCAGTACCCCCACACTCCGCCCCACTGGAACGGGGCCGGGGGTTCGTCGGCGTGCTGTGGGGTGAAATAGCGGTGGTGGGGCTCTATGCCCCGCCCAGATGGCCTCTCGCGCAATATGAACAGTACCTGGACCGGGTGGGGGTCTTTGTCTCCCGTTGTTCCCCCCGGCCAGTGCTAGTCCTCGGGGACTTTAATGCCCATGCGTCACTTTAGGGGTCCCCGAGGACAGACGCGAGAGGCAGGGCAGACGTAAATTATGCGGCGGGGCTAGGACTCCACCTGCTCAATGTGGGGTCCGTTAGCACCTGCGTGCGTGCCCAGGAGGAGTCTATAGTCGATCTGTCTTTCGCTACTCCCCTGGCCGCGCGTATGGTGCAGAGATGGAGGGTGGTGGAACAGGCGGTCACACTTAGTGACCATCTATACATCCGCCTCGACCTTACCACCACCGCCCGCCGCCCCTGTGGACCACCACCGCTACGATGGGCGCTGACGAGGATGGACGAGGACGTGCTGATGGCTGCAGCCCTCGCTCTGGCCTCGCTGCCAATACCTGCCGGGTCGGTCGCGGACATTAGGGAGGAGGTAGAATGGTTCCGGGGAGCCATGAAGGCGGTGTGCGACGCCGCCATGCTCCGGGCCAAGAACCGCCCCAGGCGGGCCGCCTACTGGTGGACGGGCGAAAGTGGTGATCTGAGACGAGATTGTCTCGCAGCCCGTCGTCAGTGGCAAAGGGTCCGCAGAAGAATGACATTCCGCGACCCAGCGAGGGAGGAGGATCTGTACGGACAGTACCGAGTTTTGGAGACTGCCCTACAGGCAGCCATCAGGGAGTCTAAATCCCGGGCATGGGACGAGCTCCTAGGCGCTCTCCAGAAGGACCCATGGGGGCGCCCATACAAAATGATGATGGGCAAGCTTAAGCCCTGGGCGCCCCCGGTCACGGAGAGCCTCTACCCCCAGTTTTTGGGACGGGTAGTCGACACTTTGTTCCCTCGAGAGAGGGAACACACCCGCCCCCCGCCGGACCACGATGAGGTGGATTGGTCCGACGAACTGGGGGTCACGGAGGAGGAGCTGGCCGGGGTGATTAAACGGATGGGGGCCCGAAACACTGCTCCGGGCCCCGATGGCGTCCCCGGCCGTGCCTGGGTGAAGGCTCTACGCGTCCTCGGTCCGAGATTGAGATGCCTCTTCAGCGCCTGCATTAAGGATGGAGTCTTCCCAGAACAGTGGAAGACGGGGCGGCTAGTCCTCATCCGGAAGGATGGGGGACCCGCCGACAGTCCCTCGGCCTATCGGCCCATCGTGCTGTTGGAAGAGGTGGGGAAGTTGTACGAGCGGATTCTGGTATCCCGCCTCGTCCAGCACCTGTCCCAGGAGGGTCCCGACTTGGCCGAGTCGCAATATGGCTTCAGGCGGGGGCGCAGCACTATCGACGCAATCCAGTCGATGCGCTCCCGCTGCGACTCGGCCACGTCCCGGGGCAGGGTGGCGTTAGGCGTTAGTCTAGACATCGTCAACGCCTTCAACACCCTGCCTCACGGGACGATAAGGGGGGCGCTGATACGCCATAACGCGCCCCTCTACATGAGGAGGATCGTCGGCGACTACCTCCGGAACAGAAAGATTGTGTACAGCGGCCGGGATGGCCAGATGCAAGAGAGGGACGTGGACTGTGGCGTACCCCAGGGATCTGCGAAAGGTCCCACACTTTGGGACCTGGGGTACGACCCGGTCTTGCGGGTCGAGCTCCCGACCGGTGTGAGCCTCACGTGCTTCGCAGATGATACGCAAGTGTTGGCCGTCGGTCGGGGGTGGAGAAGGACTAGCCGCCTCGCCGAGATTGGCGTCGCTGCCGTTGCCACGGGGATCCGGCGGCTGGGGCTTCAGCTAGCTCCTCACAAAACCGAGGCGATGTGGTTTCACTCGCCTCGGCGTGGGGTTGCGCCACCGCCCCAGTTGGTGGTCCATGTGAGTGGAGTCGACGTCCAGGTGGGGAAGCACCACAGGTACTTGGGCCTCCACCTGGGCAGCCACTGGCGCTTCGAGGAGCACCTCGGTCGTCTGTCCCAATATCGGGGGCCCAACGAGAAGGTTCGCCGTCTCTACGTGGGGATCGAGCGGAGCATGGCCCTCTATGGTGCGCCCATATGGGCGAACGCCCTGATGGATTCCCGGCGCAGCCAGCAACTGGTGCGCCGGGCTGAGAGGAGGATAGCCATCAGGGTAATCAGAGGTTACCGCACGGTCCGCTACGAGGCGGCAATAACCCTGGCGGGGGTTGTCCCCTTCAAGTTCCAGGCGGAGGGTGACACCAAAGTCTCCTGGCGTGTGCGTGCTCTTCGTCTGGACGGGATCCCGCCAGAAGAGATGACCGAAGCTGTTGCTAGGATTAGGCGCCAGGCCCGGCAGAGAGCCCTGGGTCGGTGGCGCCACGAGCTCGTCGAGAGCGGCGCCACCGCCCAGCGCGTAGCCGGGGCGGTCCTTCCAGTGCTCAAGAAATGGAGGGACCGCTGCCACGGAAGGCTCACATTTAGGACCACTCAGGTGCTCACCGGACACGGTTGTTTCGGTGAGTTCCTGCACTGGATCCGGGCGGAGGGGACGGCAGCATGCCATCACTGCGGGGCGGGGCGGGACACGCGCAACATACCCTCAAGCACTGTCCAGCGTTTGCGCGGGCTCGTCACGCCCTGTGGTGCGAAGTTGGTGGTGATCTCCCGCCGGCGGCACTTGTCATAGAGATGCTCGCCGGCGAGAATCAGTGGAGGGCGGTGACCGGTTACTGCGAAACGGTCATCGCCCTGAAGGAGGAAGCGGAGCGGGGTCGGGACAGAACCGACCCCATCCGCAGAAGCAGGAGGGGGCGTCGTCGGGGGAGACCCCCTGAAGGCGTCACCTGAGGGAGATGCGGCGGTGGGCCGTGAAGATGTTACATACCAGGCCCACCGCCCCCAACGGGGAGAAAAGGATGGGGTGAGCACCCTCTCCACCTGAAGAGGAGTTCTGTGGGGGGACACCAGTCACCCCCTGGAAGAGAAGCACCGGGGAGGGGCGAACGCGCCTCCCCCAACACCGATCGCGCGGCCCCGCGAAACTTATGCGGGGCCGCATGGGGGCGGGGCTGGGGCCTCGGTCCCTATGGCACGCGGCCCGTCATGGGGTGTGGCCCCCGATGGCGGCGGAGTTTGGCACGTAGGGGGAGGGCCAAAGCTAGACCCTGCCCCGAGCAAGGCGGCGTCAACGCACCATGGGTGTTTGGGCCCCGATGTTGTTCGTCAGATGTCCCGGGGCCCCCCCCCAACACACAGCGTAGGTAAAAATTTTAGCCGGTAAAAATCCGGCACTACCCTCGGCTCCTCCCCAGGACGGCTGGGGGCGTCTTTCGAAGATTTCCCCCACGTAAGAAAAAAAAGGTTTCAGGGCGCATGATGCAAAATTGGAGGGTGGCGGCGAGGGAGACGCTGAGTGATCATCTATACATCACCTTCAGCTACTCCCTCCACACCGCCCCCAGGCCGGCGCGTGGCCCGCCACTGCGTCGCAGGGTGCTGAAGAGGCTGGACAAGGACATGCGGATGGCCGCAGCCCTTGCCGGGCCGGTCGCGGACGTTGAGGGGGAGGCCAAGTGGTTCCGGGAGGCGATGACCGCAAGATGCGACACCACCATGCCCCGGGCCCCGCGCCTGCCCCCCGGAGGGCGGTGTACTGGTGGTCGGGCGACATTGCGGATCTCCGATCCGAGTGTCAGCACGCCCGGCGCCAGTGGCAGCGCGCCCGAAGGGCTCGAGCCCGCGACCCGGCGAGGGAGGATCTGCTGAGGGGCACATACAAGGTCTTCGTGGTAGCCCTGAGGCAGGCCATCAGGGACGCGAAATCCCGGGCGTGGGAGGAGCTCCAGGGCTCTCTGGACGAGGACCCGTGGGGTCGCCCTTACCGGATGGTCATGGGCAAGCTCCGCGCATGGTCGCCCTCGGTCTCGGAGAGCCTGGACCCCCAGCTGTTGACGCGGGTAATAGACACCCTCTTCCCCCGTTCCGGGGGAACGTCACGCCCGCGCCACCAGCAAGGACCGGCGGAGCCCGTCGCCTGGTCCGCCGACCTGGGGGGCACAGGGGACGAGCTCGACGATGCCGTCAGAAGGCTCGGGGCCAAGAACACCGCCCCGGGCTTGGACGGCATCCCCGGCCGCGCCTGGGTTATCGCGTCCGGCGTCCTAGGTCCGAGGCTGTGCCGCCTCTTCAGCGCCGCTTTGGAGCAGGGGGTGTTCCCCTCGATTTGGAAGGAAGGGCAGCTGGTCCTCCTCCGAAAGGACGGACGGCCCGCAGATTCTCCCTCTGCGTACCGGCCCATTGTGCTGTTGGACGAGGTGGGAAAGCTCTTCGAGCGTGTCATCGCAAACCGCCGCGTCCACCACCTGTCGAGCGTTGGCCCTGATCTGGCCGACATCCAGTTCGGGTTTCGCAAGGGTTGCAGCACCATCGACGCTATCCAGCGGGTGCGCACCCTCGCCGAGTCGGCCACGTCCCGGGGTGGGGTGGCGCTGGGCGTCTCCTTGGACGTTACAAACGCGTTCAACACCCTGCCCCGTGGGACGATACGGGGGGCGCTGGTTCACCACAACGTCCCCCCGTATCTGCAGTGGATCATCTGGGCCTTCCTGGATGGAAGGTGGATACTGTACACGGGCCGGGAGGGTACGCTGCAGTGGAGAGAGGACGACCGCGGAGTGCCCCAGGGGTCCAAACTGGGCCCCCCCTTATGGAACGTGGGGTAAAACGCGACGCGGCGGGTGAACCTCCCGCCCGGGGTGTGGGCCACAGTATTCGCAGATGACTACTACCTGCTGGCCACCGGGCGGGACTGGTTGAGGACCTGCCGTCGTGCCGAAGTGGGGGTCGCCGTCGTGTGAAGAGCGATTCGGGGGCTGGGTCTGGCGCTGGTTCCTCACAAGACCGAGGCCATGTGGTACTTCGAGCCTCGGCGTGGGGTAGCCCTTCCGGCCCAGCTCTGGCTCGAGGTCGACGGGTGCCGGATCGTGATCGGCCGGGGTCTTCGATACCTCGGCCTGTATCTCGACAGCCACTGGCGGTTCGATGTTCACTTCGACCGCCTGGCTCCCCGATTGGAACAAGTGGCGACCAATCTTGGCCGCCTGTTGCCCAACCTCGGGGGGCCGGGAGTGAGGGTTCGCCGCCTATATGTGGAAATCGTCCGGTCCATAGCCTTAAACGGGGCTCCGATATGGGCCGGCGATCTGGCGGTCAGCAGGCACAGCTGCACTCTGCTGCGGCGGGTGGAGCGCCGGCTGGCCATCAGGATCGTGCGGGGCTACTGCACGATCCCCTACGAGGGGGCGATTGTCCTGGCGGTTCTCATCCCACTCCGGTACCAAGGCGGAGGTCGAATCCAGTACATACTGGTATTCGCGAACCCGACGCCAGGCCGGGGAAGACCCACCTGGGCCGACGATCGAGGAACACCGGAGCCAGGCCCAACTGGTCGCGGCAGAAAGGTGGCAGAGATCCCTAGCAGAGGGGCCTGCCGCCGGAAGCCGCGCCGTCGGGGCGGTCCTGCCGATGATATCGGAGTGGCGGGACCGCGGCCACGGCGGCCTGTCGTTCCGGGTCACGCTGTTGCTCTCCGGACACGGGGTGTTCGGGGTGTTCCTGTGCCGGAGGAACAGGGAATGGACCCCCCACTGTTGGCTCTGCGGGGCGGTGCATGACACCGTACAACACACGCTGGCGGAGTGCCCGGTGTTTGCGGTGGCCCGCCAAGCCCTGACGGCAGAAATAGGGGAGGAGCTCTCGCCGGCAGGCGTCGTGAGACAGATGCTTGACGGCGAGACAGAATGGAGGGCCGTGACCACCTTCTGCGAGGAGGTCATTGCCCTCAAGGAGAGGTCCGAGCGGGATCGTGAATGTTACGATCCCGCTCGGTGAGTTCGCGGACGTGGGACGCGACGACGTCGCCAGGATCAGCCGCCGTAAGGGGCGCGGGGGGTCGATGGCGGCTTTCGCTGTTTGCCCTCCACGCGCGACGGATGCGGGACGGGGTAGTGTAGCGGGAGGGCGCGTGTACCCTCCCGCCTCCTGGGGAGATTTTACGGGGGCGTTTATTGTGGGGGTGGGAGGGGTCGCGGTGTTCCCTCCCGCCCCGGACGAAATTAGCCCGGAGGGGCCTTTCCGTCCCGCCTCGGTGGGGCCGGGTGACTCCGGGCGGAGAGTGGCGATTTCACTTCCACGTTGGGAGTGGCGCTGGCCCCCTCAGGAGGGGTGCAGCGGAGCCGAGGCAGTCCCCCTGGAGGGCGGCCGGCCACGGCTCACCGCAGCCCACAGGGGGGTGACTCGGCGGGCCGCAGGCGCCCTGTTTGGGCGCCATTGCACGCGGACCCGGGGTGTAGCCGGCGCCGGAAGCCGGCGGAGCGAAGTGCTGCGCCTGATCTTCCTCACGGGCGGGCGGGGGGTTGCTCCTCCCCGTAGCCTGTGAGGAGATCGAGGCGCGGGGACTGCAGGCGGTACGGGCTGGGGTCCCGGCCGCCATTGCACGCAGGTCCCCCGCGATGCAGCCGGCACCGGGTGCGACACCTGGTGCCTGCTGGGGGAATTGTTACATCCCCGGTGAGGTGCGCCTTCAGCGCACGGCGGGGGAGGCTCCGGAGTTATAGTAATCAGGTCCCGGAGCCTCTGCCATACGCCAGAGGAGGTCGCCGTGGGGTTTAGTCAGTAGGAATCTGACACTCCCCCGCTGCCCTCCCCCAGGAGCGCAGGGGGTCTTATGCAAGATTTCCCCACGAAAGAAAAAAAAAGGTTAGGTTAGGTTAGGTTAGGTTGCAGTCTCGTGCTGGCTGCCAAGCTGGCCGGACGTGTCGTTCGAGGGTCCCGTGGCCTGCCAGGCATCTGGCGCTGCGGGGGTGCATCGTTCTTTGTTTCCTTGATTTTTCTTGATTTTCTACAACTTCTTCGGTTTTTCTTCGGTTTTGCAACATCAGTAATTCCTACGATTTCGCGACCTCTGCGGCCCTTGCTGTGCTTCGCGGCGCCTCACGTCTATGTGGATACTAAGTGCTAGGTTATCTTCTTTGGTGCATGTGTGTGCGCGTTCTTTTTATGTCTCCTCGTAATCTGTGCGGTTCTATAAGTGTTACGGAAGTGTACCAGTGATACGAGCTCGCTTCACTAATGTTTTACTGCAAGCGTGCTTTGCGGTTCTATTTCGTGGCTGCGACGTACATTCATCGAGGACCTCGAGTGTTATGGGCATTGCTGATGCAGCCTCCTTATCTTGGCGACTGGTCCACCCTGATCTGCCTCACCAAATCTAAATTGACAGCTACCCAACCTGACTCACGAGATGAGAACTGTGACATGAGGTTTTGAGAGAACCAAAGGAAGGTTACGTGCTGTTGGCGAAATTCCCCAATTCTACGCCGAACGGCGAAGTTGGCCACGAAAATACTTCGTTGGTGCGTCGTTACCGATAGCGGCAGCACCTCTCGGGCCCACTTTGTCCACGCGGTCCCCTCTCCACGCGGAACCGGCACGATCGACGCCATGATCGATTCTTGTTCTTCTTGTACGATCGCTTGGCGTGAGAACACTTGTTTCGCAGTCCACGCTATTTTGTGCAAGTACGCAGTTTTTCTTTCGGCCCACGCGACGCTGATAGTTCAGCCCGCGCATTTAGTTGCTTTTTACTTATTGATTAACTTAGTTACTGTTAGCCTTTCGCCCACGCAATTTGTGTACCTTAAATGGTTTTTCGGTCCTCGCAAACCATTGGTGTTACGCTTTGTAAATAGTTGTATAGTTTCAGACCACGCTTTACTCTTGTAAATACGTCATTCTGTAAATACTTTCTGTGTTAAAATATAACTGTTTGTTACCGTTACTCAGGTGTGTTGTTTCTGACCGCGCTGACCGCGCTAAACACGCAACACGTGCACTGCTGCCATTGTTGATGCTGCCTTTTATCTGGACGGCTAATCAACCCTGATTTGGCATATCAATCAAGTTTGACACCTTCTCAGCCTGTCTTACGAAGGGGCAACTGCAACACACATTGCGAGCCGCCCACGGTTGTCATAATGGTATGTCACTCCCGCACAAATAACCGAAGGAAGGATAAGTTTGAACCAGGAAATTTTAATTTCAATCCCAGCCTCAACCCTAGGCTCAATTTCAGCTTCATACATTATAAACTAATCAAACGCAAACACAATTGCATAACCTAATTCAAACATAGTTTGCTCTCTGTTAATTACAAACCGGCGATGGCTTCTGGAAGCTGTCGTCTGCTCACCAAGTATCGGGCTCTCTGTCAGAAATATGCAAACGATTGTGCTAAACCCTCATGTAACAAAGTACAGTAATCTCTCTCACATTGCCCGTTAGGTAGGAATTGAAAGTGGGCAACTTGGGAAGACTAGAATCGTTTTTCCAGCCTCGCAGTTCGCCTTTGTAGTTTGCCGAACAAAGAAAAGGACAGCGAATAAAAGAGAAAGACAGAATTAGAGTCGGGCAAATGAAAGATTTAAAAACCAGTACTACATATAAACTTTTTTATTTTTAACTTTTTTAATATGCAATTACTTTTATCATATTGGTGAGACTTTTGCGATTAAAATGAGACCAAACACAATATAATTTGGATCACGTTTACTTATCAATACCTATTAGGTAATTCATTTCATCATTGCTTTAAATGAATTACAAGAGCGAATTTCTAGAAAAAATACACAAAATATTTGTACACATTATCTGTTGAATACGTAACTTGTGTCTGAATAATGTGGAAAAAGCTTACATTCGAGGGACAATGCGGTGGTACAGCCTACGTTTTAGGGACAATGTGGTGGTACAGCCTACGTTTTAGGGACAATGCGGTGGTACAGCCTACGTTTTAGGGACAATGTGGTGGTACAGCCTACGTTTTAGGGACAATGTGGTGGTACAGCCTACGTTTTAGGGACAATGTGGTGGTACAGCCTACGTTTTAGGGACAATGCGGCGGTACACCCAACGTTTGATTTATAAAATATATTGATGTATAAAATATAATACATGTTTACACATGTGAGTTATTTTTTTTTTTTTTATTAAGAATGTGAGTTATTTAATAAGCCTTCATAAATAAATTTAGTCCGAATTATATCGTGTTTGGTCTCATTTTAATCGTAAAAATCTTGCCAATATGTTAAAAAAATTTGTAAATAGAAAAAAGTGAAATTAAAAAAGTTATATTCCTTCATTATAAATTACTAAGACTCGACCTCTCATCAAAAGGACCGCGTCGCGTGTCACATTACATACATCACACGTTTGACTGACTTCCATCGAGATAACATAGGCGCAGAAGTGATGTATACATAAGCGTAGAAACAGCGTAGGGACAATGTGAGGCGTCCGTCAGTATGGGTAATGTGAGAGACATTACTGTATAGCCTAAATCTATGAATGCTTCTTTCATATCTCTTACATCTCCTGTGGCACTATGGCTCGTCTGTCCGACCAACTAGCAAAGTAGAGAACTGTATTAATTGAATTGAACTCCCTTTGGAGGCGGGGATTGTAGAACCCGTCCCCAGCTTCCTTGGCCCGACGTCGTTAAAAATGAAGCAAAAGGGGTCGCGCGCGAAGTCCTTATTATAGCTAACGGCGGGTTTCACGTGCATGGGCGCGACTTGGCCACACTTCTTGGACGTTGACTGATGGCTGATCCACTGAACTGTTTTTATCATCACCCGCAAGCGGGCGGCGGAATTCGCTCGTCGCTCGTCCGCATGTTTCTCCCATCTCTCGATGAGGCGCTTCGCCTCCAACGAGTGGCTCACGCGGTTCAGGTGATCTCTGACCTGCTGAAGTCTCAATTATACTATAACTTCAATTGTGCAACTGCTTGGGCAAGCAGCTAGGGAAATAACCAACTGCGATTACCGGCTCATCAACGGTTGAATCCATCCAATCTTAAATCTAATTTCTAGCTCACATATGTACCTAAAACCAGAGTACGAAACCTCTCATAACTCTAATGTAACCTTTCACTCTGCGAACATCGTTTCTAGCATTCTGTTGATCCTAAATCCTGAAATAGTGATCAGCAGCCTATTTTGTGAACTTACATTTATGGCCCCTTAGCTTCAACTCCCACGTTAATACAAAACTCAATTTACGAATCCCTCTCAACTTCTAATCACTAGTATAGATTCATAATTATGAATTATGAATTATCAATGCTAGCTCCCTGTTGTCCTTAATTTGGAAATGTTGAACTATAACATACCCTTCTATGCAAACTACATTCTATCAACCTAAATATAATTGCATTTCCTGCGCTGCAAGACTGTCAATCGGCAACCTCAACCTCCAGGCTCATCACGTTCGTGTCCTGGTTCTTTGCTGGGCTATGATTTGAAATATGGAATTGAATTTCCCCTGGAGGCGGGGGGTACAGAATACGTCTCCAGCCTCCCTGGCTTGTCGTAAAAGGCGACTAAAAAGGGACCACGCGCGGAGTCTCTCCAGATTGGCGCCTTCAGGCCGTCGTACACGGACGCGGCTCGCTTGCAGTTCTTCTTACATCGGCCGATGGTCGTCTCATCGACTTAGTTCTGGACATTACGTGCGAGTGGGCGACTTAATACGCTCATCGCCCGCCGGTGCACGCCTTTCACCCGCTTGACGAGACGATTAAAACTTCTAGCTCTCACGCCTAATTTTAAATCCAATCATGAAAACTCAACTCTAATACATGCTTCATTGTTCGAATACCTACCTATCTTCCTAGCAACGCTTAATTTTGAGAAAGATTCGCATCAATTGCCTTCGCGGGACTGTATTAATTGCCTCTTAATTTTATTCTTATGATAAGTTCATTCAAATCTACGACTGTTCTCAATTCTCAATCATAATACTAACATAGTCCTTCAACTACGAATCATTGACCCTGGTTCCTTGTCAACTTTAGAATTTTTGACTATTTCAAGATTGTTTCGTAGCGGAACGCTAGTTTTAAATTTCGCCGGAACTATCCTGACAAGGATATGCAGGAAGATTGTGAACAAGGTAGTTTAATAAAGAATCGAAATTTGTCACTCAATGATAACACAAATCACTTTATTAGCTCCGCTTCCGCGATTGTAGTTTCGATAAGCGTGTAACTTCCTCGCGACACGTTGAAGGCGAAACGAATATTAGTTTTGCGTTTTAGGAGTCGAGCAAGCGATAAACGCGTTGATAGAATTAAGCGAGACACGTGTACGACGTTCGATGTTTTGAACAAGAGTGATCCATCGATCACCTACAGGCAACGCGATCACGCGTGGCGCCAGGATCGAGGATTTTGTGACGTCATTCACGGACGAGTTAATTTGTCAAGCGGGATTCTTAAACTAAGCGAAATTAATGAATAAAATTAAATCTTGACCTAACTGTCGTCTTAATTTACAACCTTAACATACCGCCCGCCTCGGATGTGCGCATCCGACGACACAATCAACGCAAAAAAAAATAACGATACTTAATCTAGTGACAGCCGCCCGCCGTCGCAGAGCGAGTCGACGGCCGTGCCTCGCTGGCATTTCCGGAATCGCAGGCTTCGCTTTCGTTTATTTCTATTGGAAGAAAGCACAGCTTTACAAGTGGCCGTTTAAATTCCGAGTTCGCCGTTTTAACCGTGACAACACGGGTTACATTGTCCGCTCCCGGATGGCATTTTATAATCCGCGCGAGTTCCCACTTGCACGGAGGGGCAAGCGGGTTTCGAAGGAGAACAATCCGACCGACCTTCGCAAGGTTGTTCGCTGTGCGCCATTTCGTACGTTGTTGCAACGTGTGAATATAATCCGTCGACCATGCCTTCCATACACTTTCGGAAAGTTTCTTTAATAATTGCCAACGAGTTAGGCGTGTATCGTGGACATCGAGAAGCGTTACTGACGGAACTGCTGTAATAGCGGTTCCGATCAGAAAGTGACCAGGCGTCAGCGCTGTATAATCGTCCAGATTGTCTGAAAACGGTGCTATTGGGCGTGAATTCATACATGCTTCGATTTGACATAACACCGTGGTCAACTCCTCAAAAGTGAGGGTGTGAGCGCCGATAACACGTTTCAAGTGCTGTTTCATACTTCGAATCCCGGCCTCCCACAGTCCACCGAAATGCGGAGCGGACGGGGGAATGAATTTCCATGCGACTTGGTCACCCGCAATTTTATTAAGAAAGTTCGGATCGCGTGTTGCAGCTCTGAACGCTGTGGTCATCTCTTTGTCGGCACCTTGGAACGTCGTTCCGTTGTCGCTGTACATAGTGACGGGCAAACCGCGACGAGATACAAACCGATCATAACAAGCGAGGAATGCATCGGTTGAATAGGACCCTACTAGTTCGATATGCACCGCGCGAGTGGTCATGCATATAAATAACGCAGCGTATGCTTTTACCGATTTATATCCGCGACCGGGGTTCGCTCGAACCAAGATTGGGCCCGCATAGTCCACGCCACAATGTATAAAGGCTCTTTCTGAGCGAATAACGCGTGCTGACGGAAGATCTCCCATTAATTCCGACGGGATTGTCGCACGCTGTCGAGCGCATGTGACGCATTTGTATAAAACTTGGCGAACAGTAGGACGCGCTCGTATAAGCCAGAACTCTTGCCTCAATTTCGACAACGTTAATTGAGGGCCTGCGTGTAATAATTTCCTATGCAGATGGTCTATCAAGAGGGACACCAAAGGATGAGATGCAAGGACGATAGGATGTTTCATTTCTTCTGTCATTGCCGCATGACGAAGCCGCCCGCCAACACGAATCAGACCTTCCGAATCGAGATATGGGTTTAGTGAAATTAATTGACTATGTCGCGAGAGAGGAAGGTTATTCTGCAAAAGCTGCACCTCCCCCGGATGGACCATTCGCTGGATATATTTTAACCAGAAGGTTCGTGCTCGGTGCATTTCGCTTGGGAGCAACGCGTTCGGAGTACAGCGCGTCTCCTCTGAAACTTCTTCAGATGAAAGAAATGATCGACCAGGTATGCGAAGCGACTTAATTTGATAAATGAAACGCAAGATGTACGCGGTCACGCGGATGAGTTTGGTCCAACTAGAAAATCGCGTGGCTAAATCCCATGGTTCAGGCGAAGAAATTGCATGAAGAGTTACAGCGCTACGTTCCTCCAAAAGACCTGTTGTTTCGAGCGGCGGTATGTCGCCAGGCCACGATGCTGATTGCAATTTAAGCCAGGGCGGGCCGGACCACCATAATGAGTGGTTGATAAGCAACGGGACGCTCATTCCCCGAGAAGCACAATCAGCGGGGTTGTCCTCTGACTGGACATGGTGCCATTGACATTGTGGAACAAGCTCGTGAATTTCCGATACGCGGTTCGCGATAAATGTTTTCCATCTGGAAGCGGGTTGATGAACCCAGGCGAGAGTAATAGTGGAATCCGTCCACCCATGCAATTCGCATTTGATATTGCCGAAAGATGTTCGTATAAACGCCATCAGTCGAGCGAGAAGCAAAGCTCCACATAATTCAAGTCGCGGAATAGTTAGCGATTTGAGCGGAGCCACTTTGGATTTTGCTGCGAGCAACGATACGACGACATCGCCATTGTTAGTGGCAACTCGAGAGTAAACTACTGCCGCATAGGCATGCTGAGAAGCATCCGCGAAACCGTGCAACTCTATTTTCGGGATCCGCGATTCGTGTTCAATCCAACGAGGGAGATTTATAAATCGAAGGAGAGGAAGCTCGGTACAATAAGTTTTCCACGTGTGCTGAAGCTCGGTTGGAATGGGATCGTCCCATTCACACTTCTGCAACCATAATTGCTGCATCAAAATTTTAGCGACAATGACGATGGGAGCCGCCCATCCGAGCGGATCATACAATTTCGCGATGGTCGAGAGAATTTCCCTTTTCGTTGTCGGAAGAGATTGGTTTATGGTAATATCGAAACGGAACGCGTCCGCTTCGGGATTCCAATTAATACCGAGGACTTTCAAATTTTCATCGGGCAGCAGTGGTTTACTTGTAGCGTGACCGTGATCGAAGGGATCAATATCTGCAATTAATTCGGGACAATTACTAGCCCATTTTCGCAAAGTGAAACCGCCTCTTTGTAATAAGGCTATCACGTGGTCGCGAGTTTGACGCGCTAGTTGTGGATTATCTGCACCGAACGCGCAGTCATCCACGTAAATTTGATCCCGAAAAACCGCTAACGCAAGGGGATACTTCGTTCCTTCGTCTTTTGCAAGCTGTTGCAGAACGCGTAACGCGAGATAAGGCGCGGGCCCAGTACCATATGTAACGGTCAAGAGCTGAAAATGGCGCAGTGGATCCGACGGTGAAGATCGCCACAGAATTCGTTGATAATCAACGTCCTTGGAATTTACGAGGATCTGTCGGTACATCTTAGCTATATCTGCTATGAAGACGTATCGATAAAGACGCCATCGAAGCATCACGGCAGGTAAGTCAATTTGTAGTTTCGGACCGATTAATAAGTGATCGTTTAAAGATTTACCGTTTGTCGTTTTCGCAGACGCATTGAAAACGACTCGAAGACGCGTAGTCGTGCTGTGTTCACGAATGACCGCGTGATACGGGATGTACACAGTTTGAGCGGATGGAACCGGTGACGAGTCTGTGACCTCTACCATATGACCCAGTGCCTCATACTCGTGCAAAAACTTTGAAAATTCAGTGAAGTGTTCCGTTTTTCGTCGGAGACGATTTTCCTGCCGTAGAAACATAGTGGTCGCTACGGACAGTGAAGGCCCTATATCAATTGGAGGTCCTTCGACAAACGGGAGTCGCACTATATATTGCCCATTAGGAGCTCGAGTATGCGAGCGCTGAAAATGCTCTTCGCATTGCTGTTCGGAAGGAGAGAGACGTGTGACGGACGGTAACTCCTCGATCTCCCAAAATCGTCGAAGTTCCATGTCTAAGTTCGACGAAACGTTACAGTGAAAAGTCGCAATGGAAGCGGAGGATATGGATGATGACGATGGAACGGGACCAGACAGAATCCATCCCAATGTAGTATTTTGGGCAGTGGGTTCGTTCGTCGTACCCTTTCGTAAACCATCTAATAGGAATACGCCGTACTGATCAGCGCCAATAATCATTTCAATAGGATCCGAACTAAAGGGATTTTCATCAGCTAAAGCAAGATCGCGAATGTGAGAGAGCTTGACGTCAGCTGTGACGCGGTTTGGTGTATAGCTCGACAACGAGCGTAGAACATAAGCAGTCATGGAGTATACGGACTCAGTTTTACATGAAGCGATAGTGAAAGTTGCCAATGAACGACAAGAGATGGCAGTGTTACCGATGCCGGTAATACAGGCTGAGACACGCGAACGCGGAATTCGTAATCGTTGCGTCAGATTCTCTGAGATTATAGAAACGACTGAACCTTGATCGAGAAGTACGCGAATCGTTTCTGAACGACCCGATGGCGATCGCAGTTCGATTCGTGCAGTTGCAAGAAGGACTTGTTGCGTAGCAGTAATTCGCGGTACAGAACAAGATGTCAAAGTCGTCGTTGCAGGATCATCGGCATTATTCGACGATGACGCACCGTTTGTTGACGAAGTCGTTTCGTTTGTGGACGCTGTCGACTCGTCAAAATGCAACAAGGTATGATGACGTTTCTTACAAATAGTACAACCATGCAGGCTCGTGCATTTCCGTGTAGCATGGTTCGGGCTTAGACAATTTACGCATCGATTTGCCCTTTTTACGAATTCGAAACGCTGTACTGCGGATTTGGTTTTAAACGACGAGCATTGCCCGAGCGTATGATTTGCTTTACATAATTCGCAAGCACCTTTCGCAATAGCGGCTCCGTGTAATGACGCGGCGCGTGAACGATTCGATTTCGTGGTTGACATTTCGGCGTTTCGAGCGGTCGACCCTGACGTGGATGATCCGATAGATTGTAAAGCGCGTATTCGTGATTGTAGAAAAGTATCCAGAACGCTAAATGTAGGGCATTGAGTATCGTTGCCCAGTTGCAGCTCCCAAGCCTTACGCGATGCCGAATCTAATTTTTTTGTTACAAAAAACACTAATAGATCGTCCCACGTTTCGACGGGACGTTTGAGATTTTTTAAAGCGTTAACTGCCATATTGGCTTTGTCACGAAGGTTTCGAAGTTGATCGGCCGACTCGGAACGAACTTGTGGTAGGTCGTACAAAGTATTTACATGCGCTGTAACTAATAGCCGCGTGTTTTCATAACGCCCGACCAAACGATCCCACGCGAGTTGAAATCCCGCCTTGGTTATCGCAATGTTCGTAACAAGATCCGCCGCTTCTCCTTGTAAACATGATAACAAATATTGAAATCTAGAAACGTTTGACAGACCTTGGCGTGCGATGATCATGGCTGAAAAACGATCTCGGAAGCTCTCCCACTCACTGATGGACCCGGAGAATTGCGGCAGATGAAGAGGAGGCAACCGATCCTCATGGTTGTTGGATTGATGGACAGCTTCATCTGCTAGACGAGTCGTTGAAGTACCGGAAGAGCCAGCAGCCTCCAACTTGGAAAGAATTTCCGCCATGAAGTCCGACGTGTCCAGATAGATCTCGTGCAAGGCCATGAAACGCTCCTTCGTGAAATAATCCAGGCTGGCGCGCTCAGCATCCGTTGCGGCCCCGCTAATCTCCTTGTGTAAAATTTTGCACTCGGCAAAGGATTCACTAAGCCGTTCCAATCGATTTCGAACGACAGCAACCGTCCACTTGTTTTTGCCTATCTTTTTGAAATTGTCAAGGGTACGCTCGACAACACGAGCGAGTTCGGTTTGTTGCTGTAGTAGCGTTTTAAGGTCACCCATGATGAGCGTTCACGTGTTTTTGTCCTTGACTTTGAATGTTCAACGGCTTAGTAACCGATATTTAACACCGAATTGTCTTTATTTTATCACGAATTTTCTTCTTTTTCTCCACAATTCACTGCAATCCGGCTCGAAGGACCAATGTTTCGTAGCGGAACGCTAGTTTTAAATTTCGCCGGAACTATCCTGACAAGGATATGCAGGAAGATTGTGAACAAGGTAGTTTAATAAAGAATCGAAATTTGTCACTCAATGATAACACAAATCACTTTATTAGCTCCGCTTCCGCGATTGTAGTTTCGATAAGCGTGTAACTTCCTCGCGACACGTTGAAGGCGAAACGAATATTAGTTTTGCGTTTTAGGAGTCGAGCAAGCGATAAACGCGTTGATAGAATTAAGCGAGACACGTGTACGACGTTCGATGTTTTGAACAAGAGTGATCCATCGATCACCTACAGGCAACGCGATCACGCGTGGCGCCAGGATCGAGGATTTTGTGACGTCATTCACGGACGAGTTAATTTGTCAAGCGGGATTCTTAAACTAAGCGAAATTAATGAATAAATTAAATCTTGACCTAACTGTCGTCTTAATTTACAACCTTAACAAAGATTGCGTTTCATCAATTTAATCATAATTGCATTTTGCACAGCATGATTTTCAATTGATGACCTCGAGTTTCAGGCGTATTAAGCTCGCGTCTCGACCCTCTCCCGGACTCCGATCCGCGGTTGATTTTCCTTACCGTACTCCCCGTGTGGGCCCTTCCCAACTGCTATTTGCCAAAGGTGACGGAACTCGTTAACCCGGCTTCGGACAGCCTGGCCTGCATACTGCACCCATTAAATTTTTAAGTCGGATTTTGTATGGCTTGGCAAGTTGCCCGTGCGGAAGTGCTCCTTCGCGGCTCCCCTTCCTCCCTGATCTCGCTCAGCGTGGCCTCACGAGTACGACTTCGCCTCAATTTTCCAGACCCGCGAATAATATACTTGGCATCGATTGTGCCGATAATGATCAACTCAATGAGTGAACCCTACCTTCGAACTTCTGTGTATGTGCCCTATTTTATGACACGAGTACAGCATTCCTATTACTGGACTGGGTAAACACAAATATTAAGTTATGATCAAGCAATAATGCCTGCAAGGCGTTCATTTATTAATAACATTCTACGTAACTCTTTACCTTCCCTTACAAATGTTTTCTTGACATATAAATTCACAGATAAACTCGCAGATACAATAATACACATACTAAACTCACATACTTACCTCACATACTCGCAAACATAATTAGGTGGTCGGGTTGAGTACGTGCGTGCGTTTGGCTTGCCCTCACTAATGCCATTAATTTCGCCGGTCAGGCCTCACCGGCGCCCACGGCCACCCCTCGCCCGGGATCCGCGTGTGCCGCGGGAGTGACGGGAGTCTCGCCGGCGGACTCGACGAGGCACCATTAACCCTGCGCGTTCTCTTGCTCTCTCCACACTCTCCTTTTTGGTCATCACCTCGGTTACAAACGATATAAGAGAGCGTCGCCTTCGTCTATCCAGAAGACAGCTTGCAAACGATTCTGGAGTTACCTGCCCTACCTCCAGGTATAGAAGTATTCGTTGCACTGCCCAACGATCACACACAAACACTGTGTGGCACGCATCATCGTCCACTGGAGGATCGCAAAACCAGCAGCTCGGGGACGGACTTCTTCCGATCCGATGGAGATAATGAGCAAAGCATCCGTGACCTGTCATCACCTGCGCCAGATTATAGGTTAAGTAACGAGCTCCATTGCTCTCCAACCACGCCTCGATGTTGGGAATCAGCCTGCGAGTCCAGGCGCCGCTCTCCGAGGTTGTCCATCGAGTTTTCCAGCGATCAAAGGTGTCACATTCCACCACCTGCGGCAGATTCACGCGCTCTTCCGGGTCCTCCGCCTCCTCGTACCCATACAAAGCGGCCCTGGCCCTTATTAACAAGTCCCACGGCTTGCAACCTGACAGCGCGCACAATGCCTCTGATGAAACGGTACGATACGCGCGTGTGACGCGAAGTAACCCCAACCGCTGTGTCGATGTCAATCGCTGTCTCACACATCCGTACTCCACCGCCTCGCTCCATACCGGAGACGCATACAAAACTATAGATTCTAGCACTCGGTAATACAACAAACGCGGTTTCGGACCGCATCCTCGTGGATTCGGTAGCAGCCACGAGAGGTGCTGCGCTACTTTCACTGCCTTCTCACATACCCGGCTCATTTGACTATGAAAGAGTCTGCTATTACTGAACATCACACCAAGGTACCTAATCGAGCGCGATGTCCTGATTATCGCGGCCTCGTACGATAGTACAAGTCCGTCGGATACGCGCCGCCCAGTTAAGAGCACTGCTTCAGTTTTCTCTCTCGCGAGAACCAGTCTCTCTCTCTCGTACCACGCCCCCACCACACGTAAGGCATGTTCTGCCAGCTCGCGCACTCTGTCTAATGACCAGGCTACTATAAGCAGCGCCATATCATCCGCGAAACCCACGGTTGTCACGCCTGGTGCCAGCAGCACTTCCAGCAGCCCGTCGTACGATAGGTTCCACAACAGTGGTCCCAACACTGATCCTTGTGGCACCGCACCAAATACAGCTGCTTCCACCCACGCACCGCATGGCGTCCGGGTTCCCACTCTTCCCTCGCTTAAATAGCTACGTAACATGTCCATTATTATCGTCGGAAACCCACAGCGCTCGGCTGCAGCCAGGATGCGGTCCCAACGCACTGTATTAAATGCATTTTTCACATCCAGGGTAATTAGCAGACAGTGATTTCGCCCTCTGCGCGCACGATCCCACTCCGACATGACCACCTTCATCGCCTGATGAGTTGATCTGCCGTCCGTGAACCCAAATTGACGCACCGACAGCCCTCCAGACAGCCGATCGCTTCTAGCATCAACACGCGCAAAGCATATTCGAAACACTTCCCCATGTCTGACAGCATGCAAAGCGGTCGATGGTCGGAAAGGGAATTACAGGCTATCCCGGCCTTCCGTATTATAGCCAGATGCCCTACTTTCCAAGCCCGTGGTAAGTATCCTAGCCTCAGACAAGAATTGAAAAGGGCACAAACCCAGCCGGATGTAGTGTTACGCAGAACGTGAACGGCCTCGCCAGGGATTTCATCTGGACCCGGAGCTTTTCCTTTATTCAACATCCCCATTGCGTACCTCACATCTTCGTTCGTGAACACGTCCCCCTGGCGCGAGGTGCCCCCCCTGGGCTTCAGCATCTCTTTCTGGTGTTAGGAGGAACAGCGCTTGACCCTGCGGCTACCCCCGCGATCTCGCGTGCGTTGAATGCCGACGACGTTGACGCTCCTTCCTGACGAGGCCGGATCAATGAAGCCTGCGCTGCTTCTTCTCCTCTTGCTTCGTCTTCCTCCTCTTCTTCTGCTGCACTACTCCTTGGGATGGCAGCCTCTTGTCGCTCCTGCTCCACCACGAAAAGCGCGGACACCGTTGCGTGGAACTCCTCTCGGTTGAGGCGAACCTGGGGCGACTTCCCCTTCAGACGATTCATGACCGCCTTGTAGGGTTTCCCCAACGGATCTTCTTCGATAGTCGAGACAATCTCACTCCACGATGCCTCTTTAGCTCGACGCAATGCCAAGGATAAGGCACGTCGGCTTTCCAGCATCTCCATGCGATACGGGTGCGCCTGCTGTCGTGCTGCCGTCGGGCTCCGGCGGGTCACCTTCTGCCAGCGGTGGCGGAGACGCTTTGCTTGGAGACAATGATCTGCTATCTCCTGGCTCCACCATGGTACAATTTGTATTTTCCTCCTCTTGCGGGTCGGCAATGGTGGACGGGTTGACTGAAAGAGCGTCTCTAACTCCTCAATCACTTCATCAATTTCGGCCACGGTGCACAGCGGCAGCAGCGCGGACTGTTCCGATGGACCGGCTGCTGCAGCTCCTCTCTCTTGACTACGTTGAACTGTTGGATCCAGGGATCCTGGCATCGGTAACTGGCCGCACACTATTTCCCTCCACGCCTCCATGTCCGGGCGACCTAGCCTCGCCTCCCAAAGAGAATCCTCGGGCGAACCAATAGCCTCTGGTCTCGCTTTAAATCGATGAATAAGATAGCGGTGATCCGAACCCGAATAGCGCGTGGACACTGTGGACCTAGATATTCGACCGTGGAGGCTGCGGCTACACGCAAGGGCATCGATTCGAGAACCCACGCCACCACGCTCGAATGACGGGCCTCCTTGACTTGCCACGGGCATCAGCCCTGCTTGCTCGATCAAATTCATCATACGGTGACCGCGTGAATCCACGCGATCTGATCCCCAGTGCGGAGAGCGGGCGTTGAAATCCCCGCCGATTATAATCGGTTTCCTAACACCTGACAGACATGTCGGAAGATCCCGTAATTGACCTTCCAAGCTTTCTATAGTCAGTGATGGTGAGAGGTCACAACTCACTATCACAAACTCGCGATTCTCCAATGCCACGCATCCGTCTGTCTCATACACCTTTCTAGTCACCCCCATGTCGCAGCTAGGACGATTCGTATACCACACGCAGGCTGAGCTGCTCCTGTCCTGATGCCAATTCGGATGAGGATTAAACGGCTCACTGATGACGACTATATCCGCGCGAAACTCGTTCACGGCCTGCCACAAGAGATCCTGTGCCGCGCGGCATCTGTTTAAATTGATCTGCAGTACGGTGAACACAGACATGTTTTCCTCTTCTCTTTCTTCATCGGCTCGGAGATTTAGCAGCACAGTAACGTAGCTATCGGTACAAAAGGAAACGGGCACCCTTAGGTACAAGCATCTACATTTAAGTCGAACTGAACTGACATGGCAGTGATCAGCACTTACTGCGACTTGTAACGGCAATGACAACCCCGGTTATGACCCTCACGGTACAAGGATCCTAAACCACAGCAAACAATGAGTAACATGGGTTCGGAAAGCGAAGCAAATGACTTATGATCTATAACTTAAATCTGAATCAAAAGGGGGAACAGAAAGGAAGGGAAAGAGAATAAGAGAAAGGAAGGAAAAAGGGAAGGGAAAAAAAGGGGGGAAAGAGGGGGAGAAAAGGGAACAACTGTAGCACGGAAGGGATTGTTTCAACTGACTCGCATCAATCTGCGTGCATCGCCCTCCCTCTCCGCCCTGCCCTATCAACTTAATTCAACTCACGCAACGCAATCCAAGGATCAAGCGGGACAGCGGGCTGACCTGACCCGACTTAGAAACAAGTCATGGAACCACTCGACAACGTGAAGCGAAGTCAAGCCAAGCCAGGATTTAACTGAATATATTTAATTAATTAAGCTGGTCAAGATCGAACTAATTCAATCAACTTCATCAAGAGTAAGGATAGAACTAAGCAATTAGTATCAGGACACCGGCAAACCGAACAGCTATTTACAGTCGGCATTCGGCCAATATCCAGCATGGTTGACAATCAAGGACTAACCAGCTACGTATTAATAGGAGCAACGGCAGCGGAACTAACACCAACATCAGCAACAATAGTAGTGTTTAAACGGGCAGGCTGAACAAACAAGAATGGTGCGATAAACGTTAATCGACAAATGATCACTCAATACTTAATTACTCAGCGATGCTTGTCGTAGGATGACTGATAGTGATCGGCTGCGTCGCTCTTCCTCTGTTTTACTCCTCGTTCCTCTTCTTCTTCACCCGCCTCTGCTATAGACGCGTTGGCGCGTGGGCGTTGTCGTCGACAGCGGGTCCTTTTCGCTGCGAGGATGAGCAATGTGCTGTGGTGTGCTGTGCTGATCTGCTGCGCTTAGTTATGCACAATAACCCCTCACTGCACCACGGCGCACGTATCGACACACGCGTATTGCTCCAAGCTTCAATTCGGAGCACCACAAACAGCGCGAAATAGCGACTTGCCCAGTTAGAAATGTACTAAATGAAGGCCCCTACGAGGTGCCCCAATTTATATCCAGAACGGCCGGCAATCGTTATGGCTGGGGGAACCTGCGAGGGGTAGTCCCTCACCCTTGAGCCCCGCTTTCGAGACACGCGCTTCGGCACACTCTCCTCGCTTTCTCGCCTCCCCTCGATCGAAGCTGGGGTCTCGTGGTCGTCTTCAACAAAGCCCGGCAACCCAAAACTTACCAAGCCTTCGATGAAAGGACCTAATCAAGTCAACATTAATAACGTGAATAAATTACAATTAAATCAATTGCACTCACTGATCAATAACGGTCAAGGGTGTTGACTTAATAAACCATAGACCAGACTTTCGATTATATCAGATCCTATTTGCTGTGGAAGTATAGAATCAAGCATCCTTACTGTACACATCTGCTTTTACTTTTAAACTTTCAGTTTGTATGTGTTATGTTATCTTAATTAAAGATTCTCAGAACCTCCTTAATTTCAAGTACAATTCTTCTCCATGATCACCCATTTTAGCCTCCCCATAACTTTAATTTTAAGATAACGAGCATTTATTCATCTACATCGCATCCGCATAAATTATATTTAATTACTTTTAGACTACGATTCCCGCGATCAACTCTACCCTCAATTTAAATTCAATTTAAAATCCAAATCCAGAATTCCTCCCGGTTCTCAAGTCCAACATTAACACAATTTCACAACCCCAAATCATAAAGCTTAATTTGTCACTAATCTTAAATCCTGGAAACTTCTAGCTCTAACACATTTACTGTGGAAGACTACATCCCATCCTCCCCTGGAGGCGGGGGGTTACAGAATACGTCTCCAGCCTCCTTGGCTTGTCGTAAAAGGCGACTAAAAAGAAATTGCGCGCGAAGCCCCTTCAGATCGGCAGTATCGGACCCTTTGTACACGAACACGGTTCGTTCGCACCCCTTTAGACGCCGACCGACGGCTGACCCATTGACCCAGTTTCGGCCGCTACCTCCGAGCGGGTGACTTAATCCGGACGTAAGTCGTCCCGGATAAGCGCTAGGCTGCCGATTTCTAAGTTCTCCCGGTAACGACGCCATTTCGGAAACTGTTGGAGATGCTGTAAGTATTCGCGTCTCCATCTTTTCCAGAATTGTGCTCGCATTTGTGAGATTAACCGCCAGCGTGTGTGAAGTGCAGTGCAGGGTTCTTCTGGCTCTGGGGGGACAGTGGTTGGTTCCCCTATCAAGAAGTGACCCGGTGTCAAGGCGGCCAGCTCAGAAGGATCTTCAGATAATGCGTAAAGTGGCCTCGACTTGAGGCACGCCTCTATCTGACAGAGGAGAGTTGTCAGTTCCTCGAAGGTAAGTGTGGAATCACCGATCACTCTTCGTAAATGGTACTTTACGGATTTTACTCCTGCCTCCCACAGGCCACCAAAATGCGGCGCATAAGGGGGGATAAACTGCCAGCAGGTGCCTTCTAATGCCAGTGACGCGGCTGCCTCCTGGTAGAATGAAGTAGACTAGCGGAACATAGTGCGTAGCTCTCTGTCAGCTTCCTGGAATACAGTGCCATTGTCGCTAAACAGGGTGGCACAACGTCCTCGCCTGCCCACAAATCGACGGAAGGCTGCTAGAAAGGAAGCTGAGGTTAGGTCCGACACCGCTTCCAAATGTATTGCCATGGTAGATAGGCACACGAAGAGGGCAATGTAGCCCTTGTAAGCTTTGTGGCCACGCCCCGGCGAGGTACGTAGCTTAATCGGGCCCGCATAATCTACGCCGGTTGTTAGAAAGGCTCTTTGTGCTGCAGTGCGCTCCTGTGGAAGCTGTCCCATCAGTTGTCCAGCTCTACGTCCGCTGAGCCGGGCGCACGTTACGCAGGCTGCGATTTCGGATCGAACCAAGGAGCGGCCTCGAACGATCCAGACTCTCCGCATTAAATAACTGCGGGTGAGCTGTGGACCTCCATGCAGCGTGCGGTGATGTGCGTCTCGTACCAGAAGCTTGGCCAACGGACATCTCTTCGCCACAAGGTAAGGGTGATTTTCATTGAACGGCAGAGCCGCGTTTTCTAAGCGCCCTCCTAGCCTCAATAAGCCCTGGTCGTCCAAGAAAGGTCGACACGAAGAAAGGGGTGAAGCTTTGCGTAGCTCGCCATGCCGTTGCAGTTGTTCAATCTCCTCCAGGAAAGTGGTGTGTTGGGAGAATCTCAAAACTGCTCGGAAGGCGTGATTGCGCTCCGCTGCTTTAACAAAACCCCTCTCGGAAGGCTGCCCTCGGCTTAGACTGGCAAACCTGAAACACTGAGCAATAACAGATAAAAGGCGCGAGAGGGAGGAGAAGCGCGACAGGAAGTCTTCTTCAGGTTTCCCTTCAACGACGTGTGTCATGGCTCCTCTTCTCTCTGCCTCTATACCCTCGTTGGACTCCGGAAAGATCGCCGGCCAGAATTCAGGCTGGTCAGTCAGCCATTTCGGCCCGTGCCACCACAAATCGGAGTCGATGAGCTCGGCTGGGCTCATTCCTCGGGTTGCCAAGTCCGCTGGATTGTCTGAAGAACGGATGTGCCGCCAGTTGTCCGTCGGTATCGCGTCCTGGATATCGGAGACTCGATGGGCGACGAAGGGTTTCCATTGAGATGCATGGCCGCGGATCCAGTGTAGAGTTACACTAGAATCCGTCCACGCAATGATCGGGGCAGACATATTAAGGCCTTCCTTGACCCGAACCAATAATTTAGACAGCAAGGTGGCTCCACACAGTTCCAACTTCGGGATTGTTATAGTCTTCACCGGGGCCACCTTAGTTTTTGCGACCAAAAGCGCGGTCCTTACCGACCCTTTGTTTTTGACCCGCAGCTACACTGCCGCCGCATAAGCTCGCTGCGAGGCGTCACAAAACCCATGAAGTTCCATCTGGGTGGAGGGCTCTGATGAAGCAAACGTCCAGCGTGGGATTTTCAGGGCGTCCAGTCGCGCCAAGGAACCTCGGAAGCGCTGCCACGTAGTGCAGACGTTTTCTGGTAGTTGCTGGTCCCAATCTGCTCCAAGGATCCAGAGGTCCTGCATTAGAACCTTGGCCACCACTAAGACCGGCGCCGCCCAGCCCAGCGGGTCAAAGAGGCCAGCAATTTCAGAAAGGATGGACCTCTTGGTGGTACGCTCCCTCACCACCTCAGCAGCTGCGACTCGTAGAGAGAAGGCGTCATCGCTAGGATTCCAGTTCACGCCTAGTGTACTGATGCCGGACCATTCCTGAAACAGGCGCGTATCAGAAGAGTCGGTTTCTTGAATCTCCGGTATGTTAGATGCCCATTTGCTTAATTCGAAACCACCAGCTTTGAAAATGGCCACCACTTCTCTTTTCAAAGCCAGGGTCTCGTCGACATCATCCGCCCCGGTGAGAATATCGTCGACGTAGGTATGTCGACGCACCACCGATGCACCTCGGGGAAACCGGCTGTGCTCGTCGTTCGCCAGCTGAGCAAGTACCCGTAAAGCTAGGAAAGGCGCGCACGCCGTACCATACGTCACCGTCGTGAGCCGGAGGTCCTGCACTCGATCGTCGGGAGTGTCGCGCCAGAGTATGCTTTGCCATCTAGCATCCTCAGGATGGACTCGGATCTGTCTGAACATCTTAACAATGTACGTGGTGAATACTATCCGAAAAAGTCGCCAGCGGGTCAATACCATCCATAGGTCAGCCTGGAGCTTCTGACCAGTGGCAAGGCAGTCATTGAGCGCTTGACCTGTGGCTGTACAAAAGGATGCATTAAAAACGACCCGTATCTTGGCAGAAGGATCGTGGCGCTTGCGTACGGCGTGGTGCGGTAGGTAATACGCTGGCCCAGTCTCCGTTCCTTCGGGGGCCCGCTGCATATGCTGCAAGGTCAGGTACTCCATCATAAAATTTCGGTACTGCTCTTTCAGCTTGGCGTCCGAGGATAGGCGTCTCTCACAGTTGAAGAGGAGTTTCAACGCCGTCGTCCTGTTGAACTTCAGCGCAGTCAGCGGGTCCTTAACGAAGGGAGTAGTTGTTCTATGCGGATTCTAAATCACTGGCGTCAGCATTTTTTGTAATTTGACACCACACCGTCAGCAGAAATATGATACCCCCCACCCCGACAACATCCACCCCTCTCCCCACCCTATGACCTTGAACTGAAATTTGACACCACCGTCAGCAGAAATGTGACCCCCCCCCCTCTCCCTCCCCCGCCCCATAACCACCGCCCTCAGCAGAAATAACCACCCTGTGACAACCCCCGCCCTATAACCACCCCCTCAGCAGAAATACCCACCCTATGACAACCCCCGCCCTATAACCACCCCCTCAGCAGAAATACCCACCCTATGACAACCCCCGCCCTATAACCACCCCCTCAGCAGAAATACCCACCCTATGACAACCCCCGCCCTATAACCACCCCCTCAGCAGAAATACCCACCCTATGACAACCCCCGCCCTATAACCACCCCCTCAGCACAAATACCCACCCTATGACAACCCCCACCCCATAGCTATCCCCAGAGGAGAAATATCCCCCCCTCCGACCTTGAACTGAAAGTTGACACCATCAGCAAAAATATGATACCCCCCCCATGACCTTGAACTATTTTTGTCTTATCGGAAGACGACACAAGGCCCCAGCCACTTTTCTACGTCTTAAAAATGAGATTTTTTGTTGGCGCAGCAAATCTGACGCTGCAATTCGCGACTATAGAAGGTAGAGGTTTTGCTCATGACCTTGAACGAATTTTTCTACGTTTTGGAAATGCGGTTTTTTGTTGACGCTGCAGAGTGAACAGCCATTAAACACTTTCGTCAATGACAGCCCCACTTTAATAAAATGGGAGAAAATTTTGCAATGTGTGTCATATGTAGTTTGACAATTAGAAGTGCAAGGCTACTTAACGCGTTTGTGGAAAAGAGAAATGGAGGCCATGTTACTGCAAGAACTCGAACGCATCACCGAATTATTGGCGCAGCGGGCGATAAACATCAATACTGAAGATGAGCGTTGTGATTGCTTGATGCAATGTGACCAGTGCATCGAATTGATAGACGAACGATTACAAATGGGAGACGATTTATCAGTCGAAGGATGGCGAGATATAGAAGCATACAAAGAAAGAATCGACGCCTTGCGTAGGATATTGTATCGTGACAATGATCATCCTAGTGGTCAAAAGGCAATATTACTAAACGAACTTGCTTGTATAGAACAACTTTTGACACAACGTATTGCAGTCATAAGTAGTAACGACGACCGAAACGCATGTCTGGTGCAATGCAATCAATGCATTGATTTAATGATAGAGCGATTGCAACTCGAAAAGGACTTATCAACTGGTTTGAAAAATAGTTTAACAGCCAGGATAGCGAGATTTAAATCGTTAAGAGCAGAGTTACACGGATCTGTAAAAATAGGCGAAGGTCAAAGGAGAACAGATGCTGAATCACGTGCATCATCATCTCTTATCTGGGAGAATGTAGAATCAGCTTTCCATAACCGGATAACTACAGGAATTATAATCAACACCGAGCATATTGAACCACGAAACTTTTTGGAAGATGCTAGAAAAATAGTATTCCAACGTCTAGCGGAAGTTTTCCTAAATCATTCATGCATAAAAGTGAATACGGTGTTGTATGGGGAGTTTACCGCTAATAATAAAACTGATGTGAAAAGTTTCGGTGTAAGAAATAAACAATTATTTTCTACATCAAACTTGAACAATTGGTATGACAAATACGTTGTGAACTCAACTTTAACACTGATGGAAGAATTTCAGGAACGGGACAGTGGTTGGGCAATATCGAAAATTCTGCATTTGATGTTAAATATCAATAAATGCAATCCGATGCATGCTGGTTGTTACACAGACATACCAAAAACAATCAAGGACAAAAAAGCGGTAGTAAATGTGACAGTTGACGATGATACGTGTTTTGTCAGATCGATAGTTGCAGCATTATATCCCGTCCATGTGAATGCAAATCGACCATCATCGTATCCCAACTATGACACCGTTTTAAATTTGGAGGGCATCGCATTTCCAATAACCCTTAATCAAATACCAAAATTTGAGCGCCAAAACGATGTTTCGATAAACGGTTATTTTTGGGACTTGAATGTGAAAAGGTGTGCTCCGCTCCAACTCACCACCAACAAAAGATTTCGTCACGTTAACCTGCTGATGCTTGAAACGCCCAACCGTAATGTGCGTCACTTTGCATGGATTAAAAATCTTTCCCGGCTTGTTTCAAACCAGCTGAGTGCACATAAGAGTAAAACTTATATTTGTGACAGGTTTGTATCATGCCATTACGATCTATTTTAGTGTATGCGTTTGTTCTTTTTGTACTAATGCAGTTACTTTGTTTATATGCAGATGCCTTCACTACTTTTATGCGGAAGAAAAGTTATTGAAACATACGAAGGACTGCATGAAGATGAACGATTGCGCAATCATTCTACCATCGAGTGAAGATAAAATAATAAAGTTTGATAATTTTTGTTACCGAGAACGTCATTCATTCATCGTGTACGCCGATTTCGAATGCATGCTTAAGAAGGTTAACAGCAATCAAGGACACTGCAATGCATACCAGCAACACGAAGCATACAGTGTGGGATATTATTTTCACTGTTCATACAACGCATCGGTGTGCGAGTATCGCGCGTATCGGGGTCCTGACTGTGCTGAATGGTTCGTGAATGAATTTGAGAGCCTTGTAAGAAAAATTGCACCATTATTTAATACGATTGTGCCCATGACAAATTTGACGGGTGATGAAAGAGAAAATTATATGAATGCAACGCATTGTTATATTTGCGAAAAACCGTTCGACATCGACGAAACAAAAGTTCGAGATCATTGCCATTTCACTGGTCGTTACCGAGGACCTGCTCATCAGGGGTGTAATTTAAATTATAAAAATAAACGTTTTATACCAATAGTGTTTCCTAACTTATCGGGATACGATGCCCATTTTGTAATAAAAGAATTGGTAACGATTATCGAAGGCTCGACATCAGTCTTGCCAATTACAAAAGAAAAATATATTTCATTTTCAACGAATCTAAAACGTTACAAAATTTCGCTTCGATTTATAGATTCATTCAAATTTTTAAATTCAAGTTTAGATAAATTGAGTTCATATCTAGGGAAAGACGATATGACGATTTTACGGTCACAATTTAATTTTTTGAACGAGATAAGATTCGATTTGCTTACACGAAAAGGCATCTTTCCATACGATTATGTTACCGACTACATGAAACTGAGCGAGACGACATTGCCGACATGTGACAAATTTTATAATCAACTAAGCGACTGTGCCGTTTCACAGCAGGATTATGACCACGCGATAAAAGTCTGGCACAGTTTTAATATAAAAACACTTGGCGAATACAGCGATTTATATCTAAAAACAGATGTTTTATTATTGGCCGACATTTTTGAAAATTTTCGTGGCAGCTGTTTGAGAAGTTACAAATTGGATCCTGCATATTACTATACTTTACCCGGTTTTACGTGGGATGCAATGCTGAAGCACACGCGTATCGAATTAGAATTATTGACGGATATCGATATGCTACTTTTCATAGAGCGCGGCATACGTGGTGGTTTAAGTCAATGTTCTAATCGATACGCAAAGGCCAATAATAAATACATGGATTCATACAATTCCGAAGAACCATCGCGATATTTAGTTTATTTCGACGTTAATAATTTGTATGGATGGGCAATGTCGCAGTATCTACCTTACGGCGAGTTTAAGTGGTTAGACGATAATGAAATTAAAACTTTTAACATTCATGCGATATCCGAAAATTCGGACATTGGATATATTTTGGAAGTCGATTTGAAATACCCGCTAGAATTACACGATAAGCATGCAGATTTACCTTTTTGTCCAATACGCGAGAAGCCTCCTAATGCCAAACACGAGAAACTACTCGCTACAGTTCAGGATAAGCAACGTTACATCATCCATTACCGCAATCTTCAACAAGCTTAAATCATGGTTTAAAAGTTTCTGTAATTCATCGCGTTTTAGAATTTAAACAATCTCCATGGCTTCGCGAATACATTCATTTAAACACGCAACTTAGAACTGCGGCTAAAAATGATTTTGAAAAGAATTTATTTAAATTAATGAATAATGCAGCCTTTGGCAAAACTATGGAGAACGTTAGAAATCATGTAGACGTTAAATTAGTTACAAAATGGGATGGTAGATACGGGGCCGAGGCCCTGATATCTAAACCAAATTTTCATAGCAGATCAATATTTTCGGAATATTTGGTCGCAATAGAGATGCGAAAGTTGGAAATTAAATTTGCAAAACCCATTTATGTTGGTATGTGTATTCTGGATATATCAAAAACATGTTTGTACGAATTCCATCATGATTATATTTGGCCGAAATTTAAACATCTTTGTAAAATATTATACACAGACACAGACAGTCTTATATACGAACTGGAATGTGATGACATATACGATGTAATGAAACGCGATATACATCGGTTTGACACGAGCGACTATACCGAGGACAATGTTTACAGTATGCCACGAGTAAAGTAAAAAGTACCGGGATTAATGAAGGATGAAAATAATGGGTGTATAATGACTGAGTTTGTCGGACTTCGGTCGAAAATGTATGCTTTGCGCGTAGAGGGCAAACGGGACACGAAAAAAGTGAAGGGTGTCAAAAGTAACGTAGTTAGGAAAACTATTTCCTTCGATGATTATATACGTTGCTTGTATGAACGTTTAGAAGTGCATCGTGAACAGAGATGTATTCGTTCAAAATTGCACAATGTATATTCTATATGTGAAGAAAAGAAGGTGCTTAGTCCTTACGATGATAAACGATTCATAATTCCACAATCCACAAGAACATTGCCTTGGGGGCATTATAAAATGAATAATTATTCCTAAAAACATAATTTATTCTTTACTCCACGAGTAAAATATTAATTTCCAAGTATCTTTATAAGCCTGTAGGGTTTCGAGTTCATGCAAACCTTGCAACTTCATGAGAGAGAGAAAGAGACTGGAGTTTTTACTTATCTCAGGTCTTAGAGTTTGGAGGGAGATGTTTTCACAGTGCTTTATAAACCCAAGCGTGTTCGTTTTATTCATTATTTTCTGTTCAACGATGACGGTCCCAAGGTTAGAATCTTTAGCATTCTTGGCGATTGTCAAACATTATCGTAAGTAATCTTCAACAATTACCCAAATTTTATTTATTTTTAACTAATTGTTTTCGTCTTAACAGCCATAGTTATGCCGGTCTTCGAAATTGCGCCGGCGGAGGATGCCGCGCGACTGCCTGCAAAGTGCCGCGAGCGGCAGGAGTGGCGGCGCGAGTATGAAGCGCGGTGGGCGGCTACTTGGACGGAGGTCGATCTGTTCGACCTCCGATATTTGTTCGGAGAAGAAATCGATGTAAGTTGCCTGTCCGATTTTATTTTGATTTATTAGATTTTTACTGCGTATTAATGTATATTTTATCTGTTATAGCCGGACTGGTGGTAGCCGCCTACATTTATATTTTTTTGTTTTTTACTTATTATATTATATATTATTTAACTTAAAATATAAATATCTATAACCGTTATTAGTGTAATTTATTCTGTACCACACCCTTCCCCATACTCCATTAATGTAATATGAAAATAAAAAAGTATATAATCGTTATTAATGTAATTTATTTTGCCCAACCCTTCCCAATAATCATACTTCATATCCTTATATTTCTTCTGTGCGTCTGTATGTGACTGAACTCCTCCTAAACGGCTGAATCGATTTTGATGAAATTTTTTTGTGTGTTCAAGTTGACTCGAGAATGGTTTAGATTCACAATTCGGTCCACTACATAATGTGTTTCTAATTAATTTTTTATTTATAATTTGTTGTTGATCTTGGAATGTTTTCCATGCGTGGGGAAGGGCGTGGCAAAAAAATACTTTGATTTCATCTTTACTATATATATTTTATTAAAGGAAGTATGGGAAAGGGTGCGACAAAAAATAAATTACATTAATATTGGATATACTTGTACTTTATTATTATTATTATTCATATTTTTTTTAATTTTTCCTCCTATCACCAATCCGGCTATAACAGATAAAATAAAACATACATTAATACATAGTAAAAAAAATCAAATAAAACAAAAACGTGCAAGTAACTCACATCAAGCTCCTCGCGGAACAATTGCCGCAAATCAAATGCGGCGTCCGCCCATATCTTTTCAGCGTTCCGTCGCCTCTCCGCCCGCTCCCGTCGAACATATCGGAGGTCTTTCTTCCTTACAAATCCTAAACTCCTTAAGGTAGCGGCTGTTAACAAAAACGAATTAAAAATAAATAAAATTTACGCGCTAAAAGTAATTATTGAAAAAACTACTTACGCTGAGAGGCGATGAACGCCTGCAGAGCAAGGAATTGGTTGTTTGTGAAGTTCATTTTGAATAACGAAAACGCTGCGCTGATACGCTTATGAAGCAAACAGGGGAAACATCTCCCTCCATTTCTAACAATGAAAACCGCCAACACAATCTGAGATTAATCTGCCGGATATCTTACATGTTGTAACAACTCGGAATCGGCATGAAATTAAAAGGTTTGCAAGAACTCGAAACCCTGCATGCGTATAAAGATACTTGGAAATGCATGGCCAGCGAACACGTGCGAGTCAGTAAATACAAAGCCTTCATGTATTCGCAGCTTCGCCCGCTCTCATAAATAAAAACTTCAAGAATTTGAAGTAATAATTGTTGTATTATTTTTTGGTGATCAATCTCTAGTATTTCAGAAAAGTAGGTATTGCAGCCTGCAGAAACAGTAGAAAAGCGGCGACCCATACTACATAATGCGTACGTTGCCACGATCGCACACGAATAAGCAGAATTCAATGCGATAGTTTCCACAGTTTATTAAAATAATATAGCCCATGTCACTCCAGAGAAGGCATGGAAGCTACTGTTAAAATTTGGTATCAATCGGGCAAGTAGTTTTTGAAATTTTTCTGTACATACAAACGCTGTCTCTTTATATATAATAGTACTAGCTGCGTTACCCGGCTCTGCCGGGGAATTTTAATCAACTATTATCCCTACTTCCTTATTCCTATCCCTATTTCCCTGCCCTTATCCCTACTAATATATAAAAGTGAAAATGTCTGATCGTTTGTTCCTCTTCACGTTTAAATGGCTACACGGATTTTAATGAAATTTGCACTATTGCACTGATTATTCTTTTAAGATGGACATAGGCTATGTCATATTGCGATTTGCCCTTCCCCCCTACTTCATTAATGTAATATGAAAATAAAATTGCAAAACCGTTAATGCGATATGAAAATAAAATTATTCAATCGTTATTCTTTGCAATGTTCAAGTTTTTGCGAACCGTGCAATTTCATGAGAGAGAGAGAGGTGCCCGACTCGGAGTTCTTGCAAATTTGCAATTTCGCGAGATGCTGAAAGTCTAGTGTTTGGATGTATTAGGATTGGAGGGGATATTTTCTCGGTGCTTTATAAACCGATGAGTTTTCATTATCCGCTATTCAGTCCGCTATTCATTTCGCATTAATCAGTTTACGATGGCTACCGTTCCACGACTTGAACTACTTGCCTTTAGGGCACTTATTGAACAGTATTGTAAGTAGTCTTTAACGATTACTTGTCTTGGTGTGTTAATTTTATTTTAACTAGTTGTTTGTTAAAAGCTGAAAGGTTAGGATTAGTGCCAATAAAAAGATTCATCGAAGTGCGCCGGAAGCGAGCAGACCATCGGTTCAGCCAGATGTTAATGTGGGCCGAAGGTTGGAATCCGAATCATGAAGGTTTATTCGATTTGAGGGCGCTGTTTGAAGAGGAAATAGATGAGGGCCCTATTTGGGGAGATATTGATGTGTATCACCACGTTTACCATACACGGAAAATTTAAGTGGTCAATAAATGCAATCCGATGCCGGTTGGAGGAGATTGATGTGAGTTGCCCGTCCGTTTATGTTTTTAATTTATTAGATTTTACCTAATGCGGGTTTTATTTTGTCTGTTATAGCCTCCACCTCCCAGCGAATTGTATTATTGTATTATGTATTATGTATTACATTTATTGTATTAAAAAGTATTCAAATTATCAATATAATTTATTCTTAGACCAATCTCCCTTCATTTATAAAATAGCATTCCCCTGTAATAAAAGTAAACACAAAATAAAGCCGAAAAATTATTTATTCATATAATCTGTATAATTACAAACATTTTTAAATATAGATTGTTGTTCCGGATTTAGAGCGCCATAATTCAAAATATAATTTAATTAGTGTTCGACAACACCATCGGCTCGGCGTTGTCGTCGGTCGATCGGTTTATAAAAACACCGACGCCGCGACAAACGTCCTACTCATTCGTTTGCGCTCTTAAAACAAACGACAACTGTTACACGCGACTAATTCGCTACGGCCTTCTTTACGAATTAAAGAAGATAATAAAGTGCCATGTGAACTTGTTTATTACCAAAGTATTGACAGTGTCAAATTCATTTTCCTGCACGCTTTTCCCTTACTAATTTAACCGGCGTTTTTGCCTAGAGCAAAAATTAATACTCTACGCGCAACAAATGGTCCTTCGAGCCGGATTGTAAGGATCTAAAGCAGTGCAGTGCCGCATAAAAAACAATTCTAATTGTGTGGTGAACATTAAAATCGCGAAAGTGCTAAAATCTAAGCCGGATTAAATCGGCAGAACAAAGGATTTTGCACGTGTCGTTCGAACTCAACCGACATCGCGACCTCCGCCGGTAAACATCGGAGGACGTTCACGCGCTTCGCTTCGCGAAAACAGTGACGTGGTCATAACAGTTCACCTTGCGGGTACAGTACGTTTATTTGAAACACTTAATATCAAACATTATGGATACATTAATCCGCGAAAATAAAGTGCATGCACGCCTGATCAACAATGCACTGCTCAACTTTAAAAAATTGGGGAAGGCGAATCACACTCCTGCAGTGATTCGCAGTCGGATCAACCTGCTCAAGGATTACTGGGCCAAATTCCAATCAACGCAAGTCCAGATCGAGGTTGCAGCAACGGAGGAGGACACCAGGGCGAATCCCTACTTCTCCAGCGACGTCTTCGGGGATACGGAAGCAGCTTTCCTTGCCGCCCTCGACGCTATGACGGCAGCCTTACCGACGGACTCCGAACCTGCAAGTAACCCATGTAATACGAGTACCGCTTCTTGTAATCGCGAATCTGCTCTGTCGGTCAAGCTTCCTCGAGTCGAATTACCTAAATTCTCCGGGGACTATACGGAATGGGAAAATTTTCGAGACCTCTTTCAGTCTTTAGTTGGCTCTAACGACGCGTTACCGGAGGTGCAAAAGTTGCACTATCTTAAATTAAGCTTAATTGGTGAAGCGTCTCTTCTATTAAAGAACGTTTCCACTTCCGCGGCGAATTACGAGGCAGCGTGGAAACTATTGACCGACAGGTACGCGAACGAACGCGCGCTCATAACCGCTCACCTGAAAATGTTGTTCGACTCACCCCCGATCGGATCCGCTGTTTTAAGCGATTTAAAAAGTTTACGCGATAGATCTCGCGCCGCATTAACGGCCTTAAAAAACATGGCTCGTCCGGTCGAATACTGGGACGATGTTCTTGTTTTTCACTTTGTCCGCAAGTTGGACAAGGAGTCCCATCGGGAGTGGGAGTTAGCGCAGTGGGTGAAGAGGAATTGTTCCCATCCCTCGCGGATTGGGAGGCGTTCCTCAATGTGCGAATTCGAACTCTGGAATCGTTGGCGTCATCCCGCGGAGAAGGAAACAGCGCCTATAAAAATAAATCAGCGCCTATTAAAATCGTGAAAGCGCATTTAAACGCGTCGGAAACGAAATGCGTCGCGTGCGGCGCCGATCACGCTTTGTTTAAATGTGACGTGTTCCGTGGGCAATCCGTCGAACAACGATTATCACTCGCGCGCGAACATCATCGATGTTTTAATTGTTTACAAAAAGGACATCTCCCGGCAGCCTGTCCTAGCAAACGCGCTTGTTCGATATGTAAAGGTAGACATCATTCTCTTTTGCATTCTGAGCGAAAGGGTTCGAAGACGTCGTTCGTAAGCAAAGGTCGCGAATCGACCTCTCACGCGGATTTAGAATCAAGTCAACATTCGGCGCAACCTACACACGTAGCGGATGACAATATGGAAGACACGCCGATGTCGAATTCGGTAAACACGCACTTCGGTACGTCGCGTCATGAAAAAAAGGTCGTTCTCGCTACAGCTTGGATCAAAGTTGGCACTCGCGAAGGCCGACAAGCGACATTACGCGCTTTAATTGATCCAGGGTCGGAAGCGACGTTCATTCGCGAGAATGTTGCAAACGCGTTGCGCGCTAATCGCCAACACGTTCAGGCTTCCGTCTCCGGCATTGGTGCCGGGACGTCGGCCACCGTTCGCGCCTCCGCGCACGTTACGATTGAACCGTGCCACGGAAAAGGGCCTGTCATCCCTGTGCGCGCTCTTATCTTGAAACGGCTTACTAATTACCGCTCAAATTCGATAGACACCTTGAGTAGGTGGATACACTTACGTGGTCTTGAGTGGGCCGATCCTCTCACTAATAATAATGCGCCTGTGGACCTCATAATCGGCGCGGATAATTATGGCGCGATCTTGCTCGAAGGCCTTCGAAAAGGCCTTCCATCCGAACCCGTCGCGCCGAAAACGATTTTCGGGTGGGTGTTGACTGGTCCCGCTCGGTCCGCTGAGTCTCACGCAATGCAACTCCACGTACATTACGGCGACCTTAACGCTGAAATAAACAACACGTTAAGGAAGTTTTGGGAGGTGGAAGCGCTTCCACCGGTAACGTTCCTCTCCGAAGAGGACAAAAAATGTGAAGAACATTTTCGGCAGACTCATTCGCGTAAACCCGACGGCAAATACGTAGCGCGATTGCCGTTTAAATCAGAGCCTCCCATCGATATCGGGGCTTCGAAAGGAATCGCGGTCGCCTCCTTTTATAGATTGGAGAAACGGCTCGCCAAAGACGCGGAACAAGCTACGGCTTATCACTCCTTTCTGGAGGAATACCTGCAGCTCGGTCATATGCGGGAATTTCTTGAAACAGACCCTCCTTCTGAGCAAAAGGTCTATTTGTCGCATCATCCGGTCATCCGTCAAGACAGCAGTACGACAAAATTGAGAGTGGTTTTTAACGCGTCGATGCCTACGTCAAACGGGTCTACGCTAAACGATCATTTACTAGTTGGTCCGAAATTGCAAGCTGACCTCGCGGTCACGATTTTACGATGGCGCATGTATCAGTTCGTGTTCGCAGCAGATATCGCTAAAATGTTCCGGCAAATCTGGATCGATCATCGCGACACCGCCTACCAGCTGATAGTTTGGCGCGCTTAAACCCGAAGATCAGCTGAAAACATATGAACTGCTTACCGTGACATACGGGACGGCCCCAGCGCCTTTCCTCGCGAATCGGGTCATCAAACAACTCGCTCTGGATGAGGGGACTAATTTCCCTCCCACGAGGGAACCATTTGTTGCGCGTAGAGTATTAATTTTTGCTCTAGGCAGAAACGCCGGTTAAATTAGTAAGGGAAAAGCGTGCAGGAAAATGAATTTGACACTGTCAATACTTTGGTAATAAACAAGTTCACTTGGCACTTTATTGTGTTCTTTAATTCGTAAAGAAGCCCGTAGCGAATTAGTCGCGTGTAACGGTAGTCGTTTGTTTTAAGAGCGCAAACGAATGAGTAGGACGTTTGTCGCGGCGTCGGTGTTTTTATAAACCGATTGACCGACGACAACGCCGAGCCAATGGTGTAGTCGCGCTACTAACCTTAAAATCGGGGACTTAGTACTGTTGAAGAGCTCCTCGCTGCCTCCGGGAAAATGGGACCTCGGTCGGGTGACCGAATGTCACCCTGGTAAGGACGGCCTCGTGCGAGTGGTCAGTATCAAGACCGCACGATCGGAATATACCCGTCCTGTAGTTAACCTATGCAAACTACCGATTAGCTCATAAGATTTACTTTAAGTCAATGTATTATATATTCTACCATGTACAATTACTACGTTCTTTCCGCTTATATTTCTCGCTTACGCACTTATATTCGATGTAAAAAATTCGGTTCATCACCTACCTTAGTAAAACTACGCAGCATAGCACGGAACGTTAATGAAACGTGCTCGTCACTACGCTTCATTCACGGCGTAGAATCATGACGTCATTCGTCGCGGTCGCATAGCGCCGCGAGGCGGGCGGTATGTTCCGGATTTAGAGCGCCATAATTCAAAATATAATTTAATTAGTGTTCGACAACACCATCGGCTCGGCGTTGTCGTCGGTCGATCGGTTTATAAAAACACCGACGCCGCGACAAACGTCCTACTCATTCGTTTGCGCTCTTAAAACAAACGACTACCGTTACACGCGACTAATTCGCTACGGGCTTCTTTACGAATTAAAGAACACAATAAAGTGCCAAGTGAACTTGTTTATTACCAAAGTATTGACAGTGTTTGATCGTTTTCGCCCCTTAACCGGGAAAGGGGTTAGAAAACGGATTCGGAAGCGATTTTTTGCCGGTGCGCGACCTTACCGAAGCGATAGACTTCCAGTTTACGAAACTCGTATAGAAAAAGGCGCAATTTATGAATAAGAAAAGTTTAGACTCTGTAGTTGTATGTTAATAAAGTTTAATCAGAAAGAAATGTTAAACAGTTCTTGCGTTCCGAAGCAACGCGTTCGAAATTCAGAAGAACTAGTACGCGAAGACGTATAAGAAGAAGCAGCGGCGTTCGCAAGTATGCGGCGGCATATTTATATTATGTTTCCCCCCCCGTCTCCGCCGTCGCCCGCCGGCCTACCAGCTCAGTCGGCTCGCTACGTCGGCCAACGGAGCGAGTGAGATCGCTGGAGGTCGACGGAACGAACAGCTGAGACGAAGGAAGCGATCTAGCTTCTAGAAATTTCAAGCGTTAACGTTCGACGCTTGAACAGACAGTGTCAAATTCATTTTCCTGCACGCTTTTCCCTTACTAATTTAACCGGCGTTTCTGCCTAGAGCAAAAATTAATACTCTACGCGCAACAATTATAAAATATTGTTCGCTCCTATCCATGAATTGTGCGTAGAATCAAACCCCAACCATTTGACGAAAACTTTATTTCCCTTTCGTTGTAGAACCTTCTCCACTAAGTATACATCGTGATTTTTTACTTTTTGTAGCTCATATTCGTAGAACCCGCCAACCAACGGTTGTTTTTGCATATCTTGCAAGAGATACGTTACAGGATTTGTTCGTTGAATTTTAATAATTGTGAAAATTTCAGTTGTCCAATTCGGTGTATAACCCTTTGCGAATAAGGTTTTGTATTTACTAACTCGCACGTGATCACCGACCTTGTACTTGGCCGGAGCTGCAATCTTTATGTTAGAATATACGGATGATAAAAGTTTGTCCGCGTGTTCCGGTGTCACGTCGATGGGACGCATTCTAATCGTACGATGCCTTCTATTGTTATAATCTGAGACCAGCGTCGGTAAGACGGTTGTCCACGCATAGCTTCCATTAAGCGTGAACTTTTTCCACATTTCGTTTTTCAACGTCCTATTGCAACGTTCTATTATCGATGCTTTCATTACACTGTGCGTAAAGTAATGATTTATATCGTATTCTTTCATAAGATTTCGGAATTCTGCATTATAAAATTCCTTTCCCTTATCCGTTTGAAGATTTTTTGGTTTTCTTCCATCATTCAAAACGTTTAAAAATGCATCCGTAACGTTTTTTTCCATTTTTCGCTTTCACTGCTACGGCCCAAGCGTATTTAGATAAGACATCGATGACGGTGAGTATGTAATTGTGGCCATTGTTGATTCGCGCATACTGTCGCATCTCTACGAGATCCGCTTGCCAGAGATCATCGTAACCCCGTACAATGACTCGTCTACGTCTAAAGTTACGTCTCGCCGGCGCGTGCAACTCGTTGACCAGCTGTAGCTTCTCGCCCGTGATATGATTGCTCTTCACCTTCTTCATGTTTGTAAACTAACATCATGCTTTACGAACGCATCAATTTATAATCAACCCAGCTTCTCGAAGTTCTTCGATGATAGAAACGATCTCGTTGTCATGCCCCGTATGTCCTGCGGATTTCGAGGATACGAGAAGACGTAATCTATCGGCGAGCTCGTTTGGGTCATTCCAGTGCACGTAGTCCACCGCGTTATCGTTAGCCACCATATCGAACGGTATCAGATTACCTCCACGCCGCTCGTTCTTAAGCAATTTTGCAATGATATATTTATACTTGTAACCCTTGTTACTTTTCACAAGCCCCGACGAGATATGGCTGCGTCTATGAGCGTTCGACGACTTTAATATTTCCGCATATTTGTGTAAATCAGCATCGTTGAACAAGGTGTCATCAGGCATTCTCATGAATAGTAATTCGTACAAACCAGTTGTTCCTCTGTACTTCACCCCATTAATAATCACATCGTCGTTTTTGTTTACGTCGAAAACTGAACTTCCAAGCATTAATTTGTTGCGTTGTACGTATACTCCATACACGTCATCTATTTTCTTCTCACGATCGGTGAAGAGTAATTGAATGTATTTAGCTGCCAACGGCCCTAAATTTTCCGTGAAATGGCTACGTATGTTTTCGCTAGGGTTGTCCAAAATTCGCTGCATAGAAACATTAAGATTCTCGTCGCTGTCGCCGTACGTTTCAACGGCATGTATCGATTCATCACGATCTTTCGTCACATCCACCGTCTGTTCACTCGAAGATGTACCAGGTTCGGAATAAATGCGCGCTCTTGCAGTTTGTGCGCTTTGAGGGTTAAGAAAAGGAGTTGACGTCAATTTTTGCGGTTCTTTAATATTCAAAGTTGGGAATGTCGACTCGGATTTTATATCGATCGTGTCTGAATGTGGCGATACCGCTGATATATTCTCGATAATTCGTTCCAGCGGTTCTACCACGGGTCTCAATCGTTTTTCGATGACTCTCTCTTCGTCGATGCTCTCCGATTGCAGAGCTCTGCGTTTTTTGCGTATAGCATCGCTTGTTTTAGCTATAGCATTCGCAACTTTACTCGATTCTTTAATATTACTATTATCCATTGCAAAGAGAAGACGTCTACTCGCTAAGCGTTCTATCGATGGACTAAATGTTTCAGAAAACGGCAAATTCGTTAAATCCTTTTCTGTAACGGCCATGTTCCATCGAGCTGTCCTTGTCGATTATTACGAAACCATATTTCTGTTCCCAACACTGCGCGCACAATTTACAAAAGTTTTCGTACGACATGTCTGTATTTACATGATCATTATAATGTGGTGTAGATTCGTGCCATCTTGTTTGAACACGATCAAAAGGTTGGCATTGTCGCGAATTAGGTGTTTCGGTATTCTCGCATAAGTCTGACAGAGATAAAAACAGTCCACGCGCGAGTGCCTACCATAGCGAAATATTCTCTTATCACGTCTTGCTTGTCGTACGCAACGTCATCGAATATAAACACCGAATCGGGCAGCGCCTCGTTCGGTGGCGCGACTTCGGCATTATTTGAAAAATGAAAAGTTTCCGATTTCAGGAACGTTTGTCAAAATTCGTTCGAGATATTTGTACTTTGGTTGTTGCAATGATTTTGAGTATACATATACGTTATTGAATCTTACACCGTTCGGGCTCTCGATCAGACTGATTACGACGTTCGTTTTTACCGCAGTTCGATGGACCGCAAATTATACCACGTATCGTATTCGGCAAGAGGGGCCCGTGTCGTCGCCGACGATCGTCCATGCGTGTTGTCCTCTCGTCTAAATCGAGAATAAGGATAGACAGGGGCTGCTTTGCGAAATGCATATCGTCTATATATGTTCAGGAATGGTGGAAATCCTGGATGGATTGCGCTGGGAAAGAATTTTACACTTGCTGGGTCGGTTTCACAAATTGATTTATTTGAGTCAATGATAAAATGAAATGAACACGCTGATCTGACAATTAGTGTTTGAGCAAACAATACAAATGTGTGATCGTTAGGATGATCCGCTTTGAATTTTCACGTGAGAAAATGAACCGTCTGAATGAGTTTCAAATTACAATTACAGTGATTCGTCGTGAACAATGATTTTACATGAGTCGAGACATATAGATTATTGATTTGATCTGTCACCTGCTTGGTGGTACATGAACAATGCTCTTACAATTTGCAAGCAGCGAGCTTCTCAGCGCCGTTAATTCTATTAATTCGGCCCGCTGCTGTGATGGTGCCCGTGATCTCGTGCGTGATCGACACGTGGTTGGCGGCTCACGTGTTCAATGAATTATCTTGTAAATGAACATTACCTGTGAATCCTGTCGCTTGCACAATCGCTGAGGATTCGTGAGTTCGTCAGAGAGCTGCTTTCGTGATCCTTGTTGGTGATCTGCACGTGAACACTTGTCGAAGAGCGAAAAGAATGATCTGCACGTGTGTTTCACTGTGATCGTTGATCGATAATGGCGTCGTTGCGCGCGAGCCGGCGAGAAGACCCCTGCTCACGCGTTACCTAGATGGTCGACTCCCGATCGATAAATCGATCGACCGTGAGCGCCATCATGGCTGAGCGGATTCTCAAACATTTCCGCCCGCCATCAGCAACTCGTTGATGATGTTTCTGCAGAGGTGAGCTCAGCTTGATGGTGAACAGGCAGGATGACAAGCTTGGTGATCGGTCTGACGAGAGTCGTGGTTGCAGTCTTCACGGTTGCAACCCTGGTGAGGGCATCCTTGCCGGGGTGAACTTCGGTCACTCTTGCGAGTGGCCACTTGCTCGGTGGAAGATGCTCGTTCGTGAGCAGCACCAACGAGCCTGTCTTGATGTCGTTCGATGGGTGATGCCACTTTGAGATTGATTGAAGTCTCTGCAGGTAGTGTCGAGACCACTGAGACCAGAAGTGTTGAACCCTCTGCTGGATCAGTTGCCATTTCGACAATCTACCTGGTGAGACGTCGAGCAGTGATGGTTCTGGTATCGTGTTGAGCGCTGAACCGATGAGGAAATGTCCTGGGGTGAGCGCAGAGATGTCGTCGGGATCGTCACTGAGCGGCTCCAATGGTCTTGAGTTGAGCACCGCTTCGATCTGTGTGAGGAGAGTGGAAAACTCTTCGAATGTTAGTAAGAGCTCACCAATTGTTCTCCTGAGATGGTACTTGATTGATTTCACCACAGCTTCCCATTTTCCTCCCATGTGAGGAGCAGCTGGTGGGTTGAACATCCATTGAGTGCTGTCAGCTGACAGAATCGATGCGATCTGTCGGTGCTCCTGTGAACTTGACGTGAACAGGCGTTTGAGCTCTGCCTGTGCTCCAATGAAATTTGTACCACAGTCAGAGTACAACTTGTGAGCGATCCCTCTTCGTGATGAGAATCTTCTGTAGGCTGCCAGAAATCCCTCGGTTGAGTAATCGCTGACAACCTCGAGGTGAACAGCTGATGAGGAGAAACATACGAACACGCAGATCCATCCTTTGATTGTTTTCGAGCCTCTTCCCTTTGAATTTTTCATTGTGATCGGTCCTGCATAGTCGACACCGGTGTGAGCGAATGGTCGTGATGGTGTGACTCGACAGAGAGGTAGTTGACCCATCATCTGACGAGCGCGAATCCCCCTCTGACGAGCACACACGACACATCTCAAAATGTGAGATTTTACAGGAGCTCTGCCACCGATGATCCAGTACCGTTGTCGAATGTATGCGAGCGTGAGCTGCGTTCCTCCGTGAAATGTTCGCTTGTGAGCATCTTCAATGATGATCTTCGACAGGTGAGCGTCCCGTGGGAGGATCGCTGGATGTTTTTCATCCCTGCTGAGCGCTGTATTGGTGAGTCTTCCTCCTACTCGTATTGTTCCCTGCGAATCGATGAAAGCGGTGAGGCGACTGAAAGGGTGAGTTGCAGGCAGGGTTGAGCCTGAGTTGAGCGTCTTGATTTCGCTGGTGAAATACAAGTGTTGAGTCGCTTGAATCCAAAGGAGCTGCGCCTTCTCCATGTCGCAGGATGGTATGATGATCACAGGAGGAGTTTCGAGCTTTCTCTTAAGCCGTGAGGCAAACCTGAAACAAAGTGCAGTCAGTCTATACAGCTTAATAAGAGATGAATATTTGTAAATGAGATCCCAATGATAACTTAGCTTTTGAGCTGAAGCAAAGAGTGAGACATTGGGTCTCACTTCGAGCTCGCTGTTTAAAGTTGAGAATTCCTTTTGCTCTGGCCAATGATCTTGATTTCGAGCCATCCATGGAGGACCTTTCCACCAAAGCTCGAATCGTTGAAGTTGATCTGTCGAAATGCCTCGGGAAGCACAGTCGGCTGGATTAGAAGTACCTGGAACATGCCTCCAATGCGCATTTGGAGTGAGTTCTTGGATCTGAATGACTCTGTTCCGAACATAATCCTTCCAACGTGATGCTTGCGATTTGATCCATATGAGCGAAACTTGAGAGTCCGTCCACAGGTGCGTTGCATTGATCTTCACCTTGAGCGTTGATTGAACATATTTTGTGAGTTTTGCCAGTAGGAGTGCGGCCGACAACTCCAATCTGGGTATCGTGAGCCTCTTCAGTGGTGCAACTTTTGTCTTAGAGCAGACAAGTGACGTCATTGAGTCGTTGGACGGAGAGCTGACAGTGATGTAAATCACTGCTGCCATGGCAAGTTGAGAAGCATCAGAGAATCCATGAATTTCTACAGTTGAATTGTTCCATGTGTTGAACCATCTTGGAATTGTCAGTTTGGCCAAACCTTTGAGATCTTCTCTGATGATGAACCATCGTGATACAATTTGAGACGGTAATGGATCGTCCCAATTGATTTTGTGTAGCCAGAGTTCTTGTAATAGCATTTTTTGCTCGTACTATTACCGGTGAGACGAAACCTAATGGATCAAATATCCGAGCCACTTCGGACAATACGAGGCGTTTTGAACACTTACTTGGTTGATCAGTCAAAGTTGATGAGAAGCCGAATGCGTCAGTTTGAGGCATCCATTGAATACCGAGTAATTTGGTAGTGCAGTCGTCAAATGATATGGGAGCTGACGATTGTGTGGATGACGAAACAGCCCGTAGAAGATCTGGGTGAGTCGCATGCCATTTTGCGAGTGGAAATCCGCCCGCGTTGCACAATGCAATCAGCTGTTGAGCGACCTCCACAAGTTCCGAGATTGAGTCTGCTCCTCCAAAAATATCGTCCACATATCTGCCATGTGTGAGCGAAGGCGTTGCCAGAGGGAATCGATGACCCTCATCGTGAACAAGTTGCATGAGTGCTCGTGTAGCCAGGAAGGGAGCCGCCTTTGTACCGTACGTGACAGTTGTGAGCTGGTAAGGGATGACATTGCGGTCTTCATCGATCCAAAGGATTCGCTGGAGATCCCAATCATCCTTGTGAACTGCTACCTGGCGATACATTTTTGTGATGTCTGTGGCAAAAATGTGGTGATAATGGCGAAGCCAAATTAGAACATCCGTAACATTCAAGAGCAAATTAGCACCAGTATGCATTAAATCGTTGACTGATTTGCCTGATGTCGTAGCTTTTGATCCGTTGAATACAACCCTGAGCTTCGTTGTTGAACTGTCGAGACGTAGAACTCCATGGTGAGGCAGATAATATGGTTGAAGATGAGCAGAGGTCTGAGGTGTTGAACCGTCAGAAGAGACCCTCAACCCTCCTGATGCCGGAGCATCATGTGCCAAGGTCATCTCCCCATCAGGCCCAACGTTCTCAGCCTCTCTTGATGAGATTCGTTGGTGATCTGGAGCCTTTACCATGTGTCCCAATTCTTCGTACTCTTTCATGAACTCGACGTAGAGCTGATTGTATGTTGAATCCTTGGAGAGTCGTCGCAACGTGCTTTGTAGACATCTTTGAGCAATCTTGTGTGAATTGCCTAAGAGCAATGCTGGTGCCTTGAGTGGAATGCGAACGATGTACCTTCCAGTGTGATCACGAGTGTGAGTCGCACAGAAATGTGATTCGCATTCTTCTTCCTCCGGAGTGAGCGTGCTTGGAGTGTCCATTGGTGATTCCTCTTGAACCCAGAATTTGGTGAGCAGCTCTTGCAGATTGCTCTGGTCGTCTTGAGCAACTGCAAAATGTGAATAATGAGTATTTGAATGTGATTCGTTGACTGGGCCAATGACGAGCCATCCAAAAATGGAGAGTTGAGCAATTGGTGTTGTTGGTGAGCCCTTGATGATATTTGGCTTGATGATCCTTCCGTAGAAATCCGCTCCAATGATTAAATCGACTGGTCGTGGTGTCAAGAAATCATTGTCCGCCAACCTCAATTTTCTAATGTGAGGCCAATCCGGAGTTCTCATTGAGAACGATGGCAGGATTGTCGATACGGCTGTGAGCACGTGAGCCTGGATGCAGACAGTCTGCTGTGAATGCATCGACTGGAGTGTGACAGTGACCACGCCCTTTGTTTCAGTTGATTTTGTTCCACCAACACCAATGATTGTGATGGATGATCGGTGTCTCCGAAGGTTGAGCAGACGGGTGAGTTTTTCGGAGATGAACGAAATTTCGGAACCGGGATCTATTAAGATGCGGATTTGATGAACTGTCGTTGAGGTGGTGAGCAGAGCTTGAGCGGTTGCAAGGAGTGTCTGGTGATCTGTTGGTTTAACGACTGCACCGAGGTCCTACTCGGTGGTTTGAGCAGATGAGGAGGCTGTTCTGGATGAGCCGGCTTGAGCTGGAGCCGTTTTCGGCTCGCCTTCGTGGATCATAGTATGGTGTTTCTCACCGCAGTGTTTGCACTTTTGAGCCGACTTGCATGAGCGCACGCTGTGCCTGCCCAAGCAATTGTAGCACAGGCGCTTGTCTTCGATGGTTTGAGCTCGCACCTTGGGCGTCATACTCCTGAAGAGCGCGCATGCCACGATGTAATGTTGCCCTCCGCAACAGTCGCAACACTCGAAGGGCGATGGCCGTTCTAGGTGGGGCCTTTCGGTGGTGCGAGGAGCTGACTGGCGAGCTTGAGCTACAGGCCTTGCTGCGACTGCTGCGTGAGCTGGCCTGCTTGTGGTCGCCTGCTGAGCCTTCGGTTGAGCGGGCTTACTTTGAGCGGTCTTGCTGGCCGACGCTCTCGCCTTATCATCGGCCAACTGCTCCAGCGTTCTGATCCGTGAGGTGATGAACTCCATGGCCTCCTGGAAAGATGGATACTCTGTGGTGACCCCGAGGGTGGTCTCCCATCGCTCCTTTGTGGCGTGATCCATCTTCCTGCACACCTGATGGACGAGCAGGCAGTCACCGAGCTTACCTGGCTCGATCAGGTTCTGCACTGCGTGCCGAGTTTCCATGGCGGTTGACATGAGCTGGCTTAGCGCTTTGGCGTGATCTTGATCCATCGGCAGTGAGACCAATTGATCAAGGTGAGCCTGGACGAGACGCCGCTTATTTTCATAGCGCTGCTTGAGCATTTCGAGAGCTGCGGAGAGTGATGAGCCGATGAGCGGTAGGCTGGCCACGATTTGAGCTGGTTCTCCTCGCAGGCAACCCTTCAAGTAGTAGAATTTCTCTACTTGATCGAGCTCTGGTTTTCCGCACACTACGGAAGTGAACAACTCTAGGAAGGACGGCCACTCCGTGTAGTTGCCCGTGAACCTTGGCAACGCGATGTCGGGCAGCTTCGACTTGGAATACGTCACCTTTCCAGATTGAGCGGACGGTTGAGCTGGCAGTTCCGCTGATCTCTTCGCTATGATCTTCTTTGCCTGAGTGCCGATCTGCTGCATTTGATAGTGGCAGTCCTCTGTGAAGTACGGGTGATCTGCCTGGGACTTTGGCCACACCACCTCAAAGTGTGCGTGTTCTTTGTTGAACACTTTGATGGCCTCGTCGAGTTGAGCCTTGGCGTCGTCCAGCTCCTCCTTGGAGAGACGCTCTGCTTCTTCCTTGAGGGAAGTCAGGATGTCGTGAGCATTGCGGAGCCGTCCCTTTTGAGTCCGCACTTTGAGCTGCAGCTCGATCGGCAGTTGATCCGTGGCCGTTGAGCGCGTTGCATGTGAATGCGGCGACGGTGTGCGGCGAGCTGGTTCCGTTGCCACCAGAGCGGGCGATGAGCGGCCTGATGCGCTCTTTTCTGGCACCTCCAGCGACTCCTTTGAACTGTCCATTTCGCTCCATTTCTCTGAGCTTTTCCCTTGGTGAGCCATTGATGATCAGTGATGAGCGGGTTGATCAGACTTGGTGAGCGTTCGTTGGATCGATCTTCCTTATCGACTGCGGGTGATTCGTCTGAGCGCCACCTGGTGAGGTGGCGAAAGTGTCAGTGAAATTTGAATGGAGGAGAGAAGAGAAGATGGCCGACCACCGAAAACCGTTACGAACACGAGACAAAGACTTGAGACGAACAATGATTAATGAGCAATTTTGTGAAAACCGAGTCCAGCAAGGGCGCAATCCGGCTCGAAGGACCAAATGTTCAGGAATGGTGGAAATCCTGGATGGATTGCGCTGGGAAAGAATTTTACACTTGCTGGGTCGGTTTCACAAATTGATTTATTTGAGTCAATGATAAAATGAAATGAACACGCTGATCTGACAATTAGTGGTTGAGCAAACAATACAAATGTGTGATCGTTAGGATGATCCGCTTTGAATTTTCACGTGAGAAAATGAACCGTCTGAATGAGTTTCAAATTACAATTACAGTGATTCGTCGTGAACAATGATTTTACATGAGTCGAGACATATACATTATTGATTTGATCTGTCACCTGCTTGGTGTTACATGAACAATGCTCTTACAATTTGCAAGCAGCGAGCTTCTCAGCGCCGTTAATTCTATTAATTCGGCCCGCTGCTGTGATGGTGCCCGTGATCTCGTGCGTGATCGACACGTGGTTGGCGGCTCACGTGTTCAATGAATTATCTTGTAAATGAACATACCTGTGAATCCTGTCACTTGCACAATCGCTGAGGATTCGTGAGTTCGTCAGAGAGCTGCTTTCGTGATCCTTGTTGGTGATCTGCACGTGAACACTTGTCGAAGAGCGAAAAGAATGATCTGCACGTGTGTTTCACTGTGATCGTTGATCGATAATGGCGTCGTTGCGCGCGAGCCGGCGAGAAGACCCCTGCTCACGCGTTACCTAGATGGTCGACTCCCGATCGATAAATCGATCGACCGTGAGCGCCATCATGGCTGAGCGGATTCTCAAACAATCTAATAACCATATATTTAATGATTCAGCCTCTTTATAGGTTGCGGAAAAGCTGTTTGTCCGCGTCGTGAACGCGCTTTAACCGCGGCCGTGAACGAGCTTTAACCGCGATTAACCCTTTTTCTCCGCGGCGATAACGCGCTTTAACCGCGATTAACCCTCTTCTCCGCGGCGCGGCGGCGGCGGCAGCGGCGGCGTGCGGCGGCGGCGGCGGGCGCGCGGTGGTGGCGGACACGCGGAATGTAATTCGTGACCGAGCCATCAAATACGCATCCAAGCAACAACGTGACCGAAAGTCTGTCTCGACAATGCTCGCTCAATCTGTATCAGATTGCACTCGACACGTGTCTACCTGTAAACATTTCACCCTACCCCCTCATGTTAACCGCGTCAGCAAGCCGTCAAAGAGGCATCCAAGCAAAACGTGACCAAAAGCCTGTCTCGACGATGCTCTCTCTATCTGTACCAGATTGCACATCAACACGTGTCTGCATGTAAACATGGATTTCGCCCTACTCCCTCATGTCTTTGAAATAGAAGATCATTCCTTTTGTATCTCCTACATTGGAATATTGTTCGGGATTAAGCGCGCGCCAATTTAAATTAGGCAAAGTTATGCCAAACGCCGAAAAACCTTCGGCGTTGTCAGCGCGCTCACGATTATAAAAACCGCGACGCGGCGACGATCGTCCTACTCGTTCGCTATTCACCAACGAAAGAAAGTCATTCCAAAGTATTCAGAACACGCGACTAATTCGCTCAACGTACTTCGACTGAAAGTACATTTTGTATAAACCAGTTTTGCCTTTACTGATTAAAGGCCACGGAGTGTAAAGTGACTCAACACTCCTTTCTTTGCTTATTAAATTATATTACGTATATTCAAAGTGTCGATAAACATTATTAAACTCCTTCCTTCCTTACTGAAACTAACGGTATTTTGCCCAGAGGAAAAATTTATTCTCTGCGCGCAACAAATATGAAACACAAACGTTACACATACAATCGTTCTAGGTAAAACAACATTAAGACGCATAAAGTATATTTTTACTAAATAGATTTTATTATTTTACAGTAATGAACAAAATTAATAAATGATATTAAATGTTTCGTGTTTTAAGACAAATGTAACAATTTTTTCTTTTCGGTGGAATCCATCTATGTGCGTGTCATCCCCTGGCCGGTTATAATGTTCCATGCACAGCTCTTCATCTTCCTCCTTCCTTTTTTTTAACCACCATTCTTTTAATATCGATACGTTTCTCATAGCACATGCCCCATTGTGCGCGATGCATGCCATATGTTTATCCATCCATCCATCCTGAATATGCCGGCTCTTGGTTGGCAAATTCGGTAGATCGTCATCTTTGTTCAAAACCTCTATATTGATTGGACTGACTGAAGGATAAAGTTTCTTCAGCCATTTTTTCTTTCTCAATGCCCTTGACGTATACGGATCCATGAATACTATCTTTCAAACACGAAGTGGCACACTCTTGAAGGCATGAATACGGCACGGTACCATCGTCCCACTCAAATCGTGATGATTTTGCGTCAACCATTTTATTTGTCTTAATTCTGCTTTCGACAATTTTTTCTTAGCAAATGGTGGCGCAAAGATGAAACATTGTACACGATTCCCATTCTGGAAGATAGCAAGTTCCTTTACGAAAAACTCGTTCGTATCGCTTTTGAAGCCTTGAATGTCCACGAATGTTGGTACATTCATTTTGATTAGTTGAATTTGTGGCGAAAAATGACCGCTTTTACTGCGGAATGATCATATAAACCCTCTTTCACTTAAGAGAGTTTGCGCACTACATTGGTCAGTGGATTGTACTGCACGATACGATCGTGAATGATCAAACAGTAGGCGCTAGTATTTTCAGGAACGTTTTCACTACACTCAAAATCGATTCTTACATCGATTGTAGCGCTTTTTATCGATTCGTTCTGATGCGAGCAATCAATGACAACGAATGGGCCGTAGCCGAAAAAGAGTATCTTATCGTATAGAGCTCCGTCATCACCATTACTGCACATTGCTCCGTAATATGACTTTCTGAATTTTGCATACATGTCGTAAAGGACAGAGTATCTATTTTTATTAAAGTCAAGATTCAAATTGTCATACGGATATGATTCCGAATTTAAATACAATCGAAAATTGGTGAGTTTGCAGTCATCAAATTTGGTGATATGTCTATTGAGCTTATTTTTTTTATCCGTTTGTAATGCAAATATTACATATCGCGGTTTTTCTAATTGCGTAGCTGCTTTAATGCTCCATGTATGTTTAGTGGTTGCTTGTAACATTGGATACTCGTATAAGTCCCAGGAACGGTAACTCATAATTATCGTTTGACCGTTTTCAAGGATACGCAACAATGAAAGTTTGTGTCTTTCTTCGAGCGTGACATGTGGCATCCTCCACTGTACTTTGTATAATTGCAGCGTGTATTTTGCACCATCTGTTCCATAAACAGCATTTTTGTCGTCTCGCGATCGAATCAGAATCAATTCATGATGCGCATTAATCACTATTCGTTTGTAATCTTCGCAGAAACCGAGCAGCATATTTAGAGGAACACAAAAGTCAAAGTAGCCTCCTGCATTGGGTATGTCTATCCAACCAGCGTTTTCAAGCATTTTTGATTTTGTCGTTGTCAACGATACTCCATTTTTTATCATAGTTGTTATTCCAACGTTTTTACAACGATCGATCTCCACGCCGTTTAATTCATATCGAATTTCATCAAACATAAATGCTGCGCAATTCATTTCTAGTCCAACTGAAGTTCCTGCAACATTCTCATCGTTGAGAATGAGTTTTCCTTCGACGTAAAGGTAACTCTCACTAGGAAACGTGTACAAATCTTGTTGTTGAATGGGAATTCGTATTTCATCAATGTTTCCGAACGTTGTGTTGGCGTATGGGCTGTAACTATGTAATTCGATCTTTGTAATTCGATCGTCAGAAATCGGTAAACTGGCAATGTTCAATGGGTCCATCATTTTCGTTTCTTAATCACAAAACCCAACGATTGCAGAAATTGCGTGTTTTGTCGCTCAAATCTTGCGATGTGTTCAGTGTGGAGATATTGTCCTTACTAAATGATTGTAAAGAGTCATCACCGTTTAATACCTGATTATTATTCCTGCAACCGTGGTAATTGCTGCTGCTGCAAGTACAATTTGTGCGTTTGTGATTGAAGTTCTGGTTCCATCCATTTTCTAACGATCCTTTTAGCAACTCGTTCAACGGGGTGCTCAATAATGCATTCGGCGGATTGTTGATCGGTTGAGTTTTAGCATCTGTGTACAACAGCATTATTTCTAGTAATGTTTAGCATAAGTGCTGCTTGTTCTCTTGAAAGGCGATTAAATGAACGGATATATAACGTATATTAAACGGTCGCGTCGTCGGAGCGTTTGACGATGTGCTCTTGCGATGTGTCCGATTTGGATATATTCCCTCTACTGAATGATTGTATAATTGTTATCGTTTTTACATCATTATCCTTACTGCAGCTGCCGTAAAATGTTCAGCATGCCGTTCGAGCTGTTCAGCGAGCCGTTCGAGCCGTTCAACGGGCCGTTCGAGCCGTTCAGCGGGCCGTTCGAGCCGTTCAACGGGCCGTTCGAGCCGTTCGAGCCGTTCAACGGAAAGCCGTTCAACGGGCCGTTCGAGCCGTTCAGCGGGCCGTTCGAGCCGTTCAACGAGCCGTTCGAGCCGTTCGAGCCGTTCAACGGAAAGCCGTTCGAGCCGTTCAACGGAAAGCCGTTCGAGCCGTTCAGCGGGCCGTTCGAGCCGTTCGAGCCGTTCGAACCGTTCGCTGGCCGTTCGAGCCGTTCGTGCCGTTCAACAGGCCATTGATTATTATGTTTATATTCATGTTATTTTTTACGCCGCCTAATATGAAGCCTCACTGTCAATTCTTCTCCACGGAAATTTATCAGATTATCGTTTTGATCGGTAATGCGTATACTAAGGTGATCAATGGCTCTCACGATAACTGGAAGATAAATGACGTTCGTAGGACTTTCCGAAATTTTATATCCTGGTGGCACGCGCGGTGAAAACTCATGAATGGTATGAACACATTGACCGTTGCTATACGCGCCAGTCGTAATATTACATTCGATCCTCAGCACATTTACTTTCATAATATTTACGGGTATATCCGACTCGTGCCATTGCCCCGGCGGTAATATGCGATATGTAGAAAACCCGAGAAGCGATCCTATATTATTTGGTTTGGTAAAATCGATTGTATAATCACTATATATTTCACTTTTCAAAGTGCTGTTATTTGTACGAAATAAAATGATTTTTGTCTTGTCCATTATTTTCTCTTGCAAGTATTTATTTAGCGCTTCGAGTTCATACGAACCATCCGGTATCGTGATCTCACCATCGGCATCAAAGTAAAATTTATTGTTTGTAAAGTCAACGTTTGGTATTGTGTTGAAAGCTTGAAAATCAACGAGTCCGAGTTCGTAATTATCATCCTTCAAGTCTATAGGTGGAAAGTAATCAGTGCTAAGCACAGAATTTTTTCCGCTTAACGTAAACGTCAACGACATCTTTGCAACTGTGAAGACTATGTGCATTGAAACTATTTTATACATTTCCAGCTAAAAAATGCAAGCAGAGTTGTCCACATACACTCGTATTGAATTTTTGATACTGCGTGTGATTGTATAAAATCGTTACATGCTTTCCGAAGTAGTTATTAACTCTGTCGGTGGTCTCAGATTTCCAAAAGAATCGAAATATTTAACACAATTACCCCGCTTTACGTAAGCTACCCAGTGTGTACCAGGACCTTCCGATTTATCTAAATTCACGATACCGCATTCGTTCAAGAACGATTTAGAGGGTAAATTTGTACGCATGAAAACACCTCGAAAATATGGAAAGTTCAACTTTCGTGCAAAGTTATATAACTGTACATTTGTCATTGCGCCCTTTGGAAGCGTTACAATTTGCCGAAGCGACACTCGTCTTCCGATAAGACAAAAATAGTTCAAGGTCATGGGGGGGGGTATCATATTTTTGCTGATGGTGTCAACTTTCAGTTCAAGGTCGGGGGGGGGGATATTTCTCCTGTGGGGATAGCTATGGGGTGGGGGTTGTCATAGGGTGGGTATTTCAACTGAGGGGGTGGTTATGGGGTGGGTATTTCTGCTGAGGGGGTGGTTATAGGGCGGGGGTTGTCATAGGGTGGGTATTTCTGCTGAGGGGGTGGTTATGGGGTGGGTATTTCTGCTGAGGGGGTGGTTATAGGGCGGGGGTTGTCATAGGGTGGGTATTTCTGCTGAGGGGGTGGTTCTAGGGCGGGGGTTGTCATAGGGTGGGTATTTCTGCTGAGGGGGTGGTTATAGGGCGGGGGTTGTCATAGGGTGGGTATTTCTGCTAAGGGGGTGGTTATAGGGCGGGGGTTGTCACAGGGTGGTTATTTCTGCTGAGGGCGGTGGTTATGGGGCGGGGGAGGGAGAGGGGGGGGGTCATATTTCTGCTGACGGTGGTGTCAAATTTCAGTTCAGGGTCATAGGGTGGGGAGAGGGGTGGATGTTGTCGGGGTGGGGGGTATCATATTTCTGCTGACGGTGTGGTGTCAAATCACAAAAATGCTGACGCCAGTGATTTAGAATCCGCATAGAACAACTACTAACATCACACGCCGAAAGAAGAAAAAGAAGAAGAAACCGGAAGGAAAGAAGAGCCAGCCAGAAGAGGACCAGAACACCATCCACTGCAAGATCACCGAGGATCAACGGCCAACGGCCGTTGCAAACCACCGGATAATTATCACCGTCCGAGTAGGCAAAAGTAACGTAGAAGCTTTACTCGACACAGGGGCCGCCGCGTCGTACATTAGCGACGAGACGGCCGAGGCTTGCAAACAGGCCGGATGGGAGAAAGAAGACCACCAGTTATCCTCCTCCTTAGCCAATGGTCAGGAGATGAAAATCTATGCCAGCTATAGGGGGCAGGGACTTTACAATGGCATGCGTAGAAAACATCAATTTTACGTTATGCCAAATTTAGCCTATCCTATGCTAATCAGCATGGACCTGTTACGCAGGCTGGGCCTGCAAGTATGGCTAGGAGAACAACGCGTGGACAGGACAGACCACCAGAACCAGCCGACAAGTCCACCTGTCCAGTGCACGGTAAAAGCGCCAATTGGCCTAGCACAGCTCACTCCAGCCGACCAGGAGCAGCTAGACCAATTCCTGGGGCGCGAAAAAAGAGCGTTCGAGGGGATACGAGGGCTCACCCCGTTAATCGAGCACGAGATCCGGCTCGAGGAAACAACACCGATAAAGCAGCGGTACCGACCACGCAACCCGGCCATGCAGAAACTGATCGACGAGGAAGTCGAAAAGATGCTTGAAGACGGAGTAATTCAACCATCCAGCAGCCCATGGAGTTCACCCATCGTCATGGTGAAGAAAAAAGACGGGAAATATCGTTTCTGCGTGGACTTCCGGAAACTGAACCAGGTCACGCGTAAAGACGCGTATCCACTGCCGCACGTCAACGCGACACTGGATAAATTACGTGGAGCAAGATACCTCTCCACGATCGGCCTGAAAAACGGTTATTGGCAAGTTCCGTTGTCACCAGAAAGCCGGCCGCTAACCGCATTCACCGTACCAGGGCGACGACTGATGGAATTCGTCGTCATGCCATTCGGACTTCACTCGGCACCGTCAACGTTCCAGAGACTCCTGGACCGAGTAATTCCACCAGAACTGGCGCCGCACGCCTTCGCTTACTTAGACGACATCGTCGTAGTCACTTCTACGTTCGAGGACACCTACGGGTCCTGACCGAGGTTTTCCGGCGACTTCGGGCGGCGAAACTACGCCCGAATTGGGAAAAGTGCCACATGGCACGAAACAGTCTAAGCTATCTTGGACACATCGTGGACAACGAAGGCCTGCGAACCGACCGAGGAAAAAGTATCCGCCGTTGCTGAACTACCACCGCCAGCAAATATCAAAGACCTGAGGAGATTTCTAGGCATCCTATCCTGGTACAGACGTTTTGTACCGGAAGTCTCAAAAGAGGCGGCCCCGCTGACGTCCCTCCTCCGCAAAGACGTGCGTTGGTCATGGAACGAAAAACAACAGCGAGCAGTCGACGAGCTAAAGAAACGACTCGTCGACTCACCAGTCCTGGTGATACCGGACTGGAACAAAACGTTCGTACTCCAGACAGACGCGAGCACGGAAGGCCTGGGAGCCGTGCTCACGCAAGAAGACGACCAGGGCGAACGGGTCATCGCCTACGCCAGACGGACACTAAACAATGCCGAGAAAAATTACTCGGCCACCGAACTCGAGTGCCTGGCAGTAAAATGGGGCATCTGGAAGATGCGCCATTACCTAGAGGGATACTATTTCATCGTGGTCACCGACCACCAATCTCTCAAATGGCTGGAGAAAATTGACAGCCCGTCAGGTCGACTCGCTCGATGGGCGTTGGAACTCGGCCAATGGGACTTCGAAATTCGCTACCGACGAGGTCCAGAAAACACAGTCGCCGATGCGCTTTCACGGCGGCCACAACCGGTTTGCGGCGTGCAACCACCAACGCAAGGCAATTGGTACAACAAAAAGTACCAGGAGGTTGAAGAGCACCCTGACGACAACCCGGAATACAGGATCGAGAAGGGAAACCTCTACAGGAATATCCTACACACGCTGGACTTCAACGAGATCGAACCGGACCAACAGTGGAAGATCTGCGTACCAGAAGACCAGAAAACCAGAGTCCTGAAAGAAGCGCACGACATTCCGACCGCCGGACACCTGGACGTGGCCAAAACGCTAGCACGCCTGGCTCACGCATATTACTGGCCAGGAATGCTACGCGAAGCCACCAAATATGTCAGGGATTGTACAAAATGCCAGGAGTACAAAGTAAGCCAGCAAGCTACACCGGGAAACATGTACGCGACAAACGTACAACAGCCGTGGGAAATGGTCTCAGCAGACCTTGTTGGACCTCTCCCGAGGTCGAAAACCGGAAACACAACACTACTGGTCATCCAGGATACATTTACGAAGTGGATCGAACTTCGACCGCTTCGACGAGCGACAGGACCAGCCGTCACTAAAGCGCTAAAAGAACTCGTCATCCTACGCCATGGAACACCTCGTGTCGTGACGACCGACAACGGAAGACAATTCGTCGGAAAAGAGTTCGAAAAAACCACATACGCGCCGCAATGTAACCCTGTCGAACGAGCTAACAGGGTTATAAAAACAATGATTAGCCAGGACCTAGGAAAAACGCAAAAAGCGTGGGACGAACATCTACCAGAAATCGCTTTTGCGTATAACACAGCACGACACGATTCCACCGGATACTCACCGGCGTATCTCAACACCGGAAGGGAATTGACACCGCCAGGAAGCTTCCAGCAGGAAAACCAGCGGAAGACGACAACACCATGGCCAGCACGGCTTAAAAACCTGCAAGATGCCCAAGACCTCGCCAGAGTACGACTCGCGCAAGAGTTCCAACGCCAGCAACGCCACTACAACCAGCGTAGGCGGAACTGGCAACCGAAAATCGGCGAGCACGTATGGAAGCGCTCGCACATCCTGTCGAGCAAAGCCAACGAGAGAAACGCTAAACTCTCGAAACGTTACACCGGACCTTTTAAGGTCCATAAGAGAGTTTCGCCGTTGATCTTCGATCTAAGAGATCACCCAGGAAAACGCGTGGACCACGTCCACGTGAGAGATCTCAAACCGGTGACCGGTACGAGAGATACAAAGATGCGCAGAACAGACAGCGGCACGCCACCGCGCAACGCCAGCGCGCAGAGGCGCGACGTCACCAACCCCCTCTCTGCCGGACACGGCCCGGCGGCTATAAAAGGCCAGCAGCAGCAGCGTCCGGCACAGATTCGAGATGGCTGCACAGCAGAGAGAAGAAGAAATAGCAGCAGCCACACGCAGACTTTCCCTCCGAGAACGGGTACAAGACGAGCCGTTGACCCTAACACCACAGGAGTGGAAGAGATTCATACGAATGTCGGTTCCACGAGGAGGCAGGTGCGGGTACCAACCGCCACGAACCCGGGAGGCAAGCAGGGCCCCGGAGAGGAAGGCCACCCGACCAAGTCGGGTGCAGACTCCGGTCAGGAGGCCACCACTGGCCGAGCTGACGCCGGCCAAGCGGACGCTGGCACCGCTGGCACCAGGAGACCGGGCACCAAGATCACCGGCCAAGAGGGCCGCGGCGGCAGCATCCCACGCGGTCGAGCAGGGCATTAGCAATCCGGCACCAGCACTCCGGGAAGCAGCCAGGATGACGGCAGAAGCGGTCGTCAACGCGGCTGTAGCAAATTACTGCCGGCCGCCATCCCCCACACCGATACAAGCACCGACGCTGCTCCCCGCCTGTACCGTGGATCCGAAGGATCCTACGAACACCACTCCCTACACCCTGGCGGACGGAACCACCGTCAGACTATACAAGGGGGTCAGACGTCGTCGGTTCACCAGGTACGGCCGCCGATGGACCATTAACACAGACCACCGGGGCAACGTAGTCCGGTGCGTCTATACTGAAGTGATTATTCTGGTTTTCTTCACCTGTGCGCGACCAGCCGAATACGCCTGGTCTCCCCGGAGGAGGAGGGGGGTGCGACAACAGCCGCAGATCGGCGTCGCGCATCGCGGGACCCCACCGCGACAGCAATCCCCACTCCCGTGCGATTAGACTATAAGTAGGACCGATCGATGCGATGATCGACGAGTTGCCTCGGGGCCGAAGCCCCGAGGGGACCTCCTAGGAGGTTCGGACAGGAGCACCAGAGCTCTCGACGCCATGGGTTTCCTGGCGAAGAGATCTCTGGCCAACGGGCCGTAGCATTGCACTACGCTACGACCTGGCAGCTCCTGTAGGTCCAGCGGCCGTAGGCGCCTAGCCTCGTCAGGCCCGTGGTTGACCCGGGGTGACCAAGCTAGTGCGCGTTCATAATCTCTGCTGGTGCTTCCGCGGAGATTCCGAACGCTAGCCTACACGGCACCGTATTCTGCCTTTGGCAGCCGATTCCGTCCAGCTTCGCGGCGCTACCCAGGCTGGCCAGGATTGGTCGTCGTCTCGTTCGCTGCTCGGTTCTACCTCGGCGTACGAGAAGACGAGCCGCGTGAGGCAAACGGGCAACAACTCCACCGCAGCGCGAAACACCGCAGCGCGGTTGAATAAAATACCGTCGGCCCAATCGGGTCTTTCCTCTTCCTGACTTCCTCGGCACTTGATAGTGCCTCGGCGCCTTCGCTAGATTGTTCGCGTTCGCGATCCGTTTGCGCCCGCGCTCTGCGTACACCAGCGTGCGTCCGTACTCATTTAGCTTGTTAGGCGGTAGCGAGCGCAGTAGTTTGTAAGCGCGTTAGGCATAAGGTCCGCGTAATTTCTGTGACGGACCGGATTCCGACCGTAGTACGTAAGAACTGTACCCTAGTCTTAAGTAATATGGCTCCACGCGTCTAATCACCAGACGATATTTTGATTGTTGTATCCGAGGCCGATGACCACCGCCCGGCTTCCAGCGCGGCGAGGCTAGGACCGTCGCCCTGTATCCATGTAGTCCACCAGTAGCTTCAGTATTCTTTGAATAAATTTATATTTTTCTAACATATCACCGCCCCATTGTTTACCGACCTGCTCCCTTGCGAACCCTGGCACGGGGAAACCGACCGCGGTGCGCAACGCCGTGCGCACCGAACCGTTCGACCCCGTTACATGTTTCGTCATCCTTATAATGTTGGTGCGGCTTTGGAACTTTTAAATATCTCGATATATCTCAAAAACTACGTATTTCATCAAAAAATGTCATACAACATAAATAGTAAGAAATTTAATTTCCTACAAAAAAGGTCTGTAAACATTTTGCCATAGCTGGCACCGTTTCCGAGATATTTGCAGATTTACCTCAATGAAAGGGGCGTCACGCACATATTCCGAGATATATCTTCTTCTTCTTGTTCTTCTTCTGCACAGCTGCGCTGGAAGTGGCACTTACAGCTCGGAATAGTGAATACTGCTTAGAATAGTGCAGAGTTACCTCAAAGATAGGGGCCACAGTGTTTCTTCATGCTTATAATGTTGGTGCGGCTTCGGAACTTTTAAATATCTCGATATATCTCAAAAACTACGCATCTGATCAAAAAATATCATAGAATATATATAGTAGGAAATTTAGGTTCCAACTAAAATGGTCTCTTACGATTTTGCCATATCTCGCACCGTTTCCGAGATATTTGCAGATTTACCTCAAGGAAAGGGGCTTCACGCACATATTCCGAGATAATTCTTCTTCTTCTTCTTCTTCCTCTTCTGCACAGCTGCGCTGGCAGTGGCATTTACAGCTCGGAATAGTGAATACAGCTTAGAATAGTGCAGAGTTACCTCAAAGAAAGAACTTTTAAACATCTCGATATATCTCGAAAACTACGCATCTGATCAAAAAATATCATAGAACATAAATAGTAGCAAATTTAATTTCCTACAAAAAACGTCTCTTAACATTTTGCCATAGCTCGCACGGTTTCCGAGATATTTGCAGATTTACCTCAAGGAAAGGGGCATCACGCACATATTCCGAGATATTTCTTCTTCTTCTTGTTCTTCTTCTGCACAGCTGCGCTGGAAGTGGCATTTACAGCTGGGAATAGTGAATACAGCTTAGAATAGTGCAGAGTTACCTCAAAGAAAGGGGCCACAGTGTTTCTTCTTCCTTACCTAATCGGTAAGACGTTCGTTTTGAACGGCTGGTTATTGTCGTCTGGAGCGACGACGCTGGCCGATTGTGTTGTCTTGCAAGGCTCCAATATGGATCTCTCTTCTTTTCTCTGAATCGATGCATGCTGCCCAGTTGCCTGGTTGTTGGAAAGTCCCTGTACGAGAGTGCATACAAGCCTGAAACTTGGATGCTTGCGAGGCGTGCTTTGATTTATCCTTATACATCTTTCGGTGTAAATTTTTATTCCTTTTGCATTTGTATGGACGCAATCGCTTACAATTTACAATTTGCAATTTACAATTTGCAATCTATGTGTTCAACAGTGTTCGAGATTGTAAGGAGGTCTTGAGCTTGCGATTGAGAACCGGTTCGGAATGTAGGATCGGCAGTGAGACGGCAATTGAAAATGAATACACTTGAGATTGCACAAAACAAACAATGTATATTTACAGGCACAAATACACTATGTATAGTATTTACAATAAATTGTGCATTGCACGAATTTATGATGATCGTAGATCGTGAAGATTCACCCGCGTCGCGGAGAATTTGCGATTGAGATTGCGCTGTATTAAAACCACGTGTTGGTTCAACACGTGGTCACCACGAAATTCTATTAATTTCGTGGATTTGCACGAACTAGATTAACCGCGAGTTCGCGTTGGCCGTCGGCACAGAATTCACGTTGCGATGCTGAGTTCTTTAGAATCGAAATTCGTTAATTGCACTAGAAATTTTTGGAATCAGTACTGCACGTGTTTACCGTAACGATACAAAACCGTAATGGCCGAACCACCGGCTTCGTCGTAGCAAGAGCCGTTGGCTTCTTCCCGGTGACATCAAGCTCGGTGATTGGTCAGCCTGACCGGCATCCAAGGTGGCTGCCGGTCGCGCTGAAGAGTGCTGCCGCGGTTCGTGTGGCGACGGTTGAAATCAACGCATTTTCGAACACTATGACTTATAACCGTATAATCTATAATTTATAAAGTAGGGGGGATTGAGCCAATAAAGCCTACGGTTATATTTAGTTGGAATATAACTCATTTGCTGTATTTATTATTTTACATTATATTTCATTCATTACATTACATTACATTATGTCGGCTATGTATGTCGGGTATGTTGGTTACGTATGTTGCGCGTTACACACTTTCTGTAGTTCCCAATTTGTGAATATCCTTAGCTGTTTTACCTGCATTCAGTTTACGTACATTCATTCATTTATTATTCATTCATTCCTTCATTTTGATGTTGATTGATTAAAACTATACATTGATCTGATTCGATTTTTCTTGATTTATTGATTCATTTCTGCTAGTTGCCTGTTACCATGATTTATTCTAGTTTCATTGATTTATTATTTTATTTTACTAACTAATATTATTTGACCGAGAGTTGTTTTATTGGGCTCACGGGACTTTCCTGATCGCATGCGTTGTTGACGTTGTTTGACTTTACTGGTTGATTTTGTCTAAGTTAAATGTTTTATTCTATTTATTCGGCCCTTCGTTCTGTGGCGATTCCTGATTCCGTTGATTCTGTTGCTCTGTTGTTCTGTTGTTTTGTATAATCTGTTTTCGGCGGCGCGATATGTAGTAATACAGTGTGTTCTGCAATCTGCGCAATCTGTGGATCTTATTCGGGTTGATTCATTTGATTTCATTTTATTTTTCCTTATTGTTTGTAATTTGTAATTTATATGTAATTTATATTTATTTCATTCCACCCTATTACAACCGTATGATTCATATTTATATATAATAAATAACCGTAGTATTGATTTTACTAACTGATTTATCCTCCATCTTGATCTGTCTGGAAGCTTGATTTGATGTTCGTGTGCTTTATACGTTCGTGATAGTACTGTATATCAGACTTATCTTTGATGATAAGTTTGATGGTAAGTATGGATTCCTTGGATTGCGCGGCTGCACGATGGATGGTTTTGCAGTCGATAACTGTGTGTACCGGGTAACTGGCGCGCGGTAGGTAATTGCTGCGCGGCAGATAATTGGTCTGTGGATAACCGTTACGGAACCGTTACGGAGCGAGCGGCCGAGTATTATGTGGTGGATGGAATATTTGCGGTTGGTAATATCTCTGGTGCTGCGGTTGGTTACCGACTAGGGATAGCTTTACGGCTTATCTTCGGGCAGTATTGCATGCTTTACTTATTACGATGCGTTTTGCTATCGTTATCTTTCGTAGGTACCTTACTTCTGGTTTTCATCGCGGTGATTTATTGAAAGTTGTTGAAGTATTTTCGCTTTTATTTCCGCTTTTCGCTTTTGAACGTTTATATATTCTGTATAATTAGTTGATTAATTTGATGATTTGGTGGTTAATTTGATGGTCGATAATCATTATGGTATGGACTAGGGAATTCGAAAACTAGGTATCTATGTTCTTTATGGTTTATGGTCGCGCTCTTTATTTTACTTCGCCCGGTTTCCTATCTTAGTTGACGTTGACATGGTCATCGGTCATCTATGATGTGATGTGATACGAAGTGTTAAGTGATAAGTGTCAATTGAACTGAATTAATTAATTAGTTGAATTGAATTTATTGAAATTATTGAATTTTGAATTTTCAAATTTAAATTTTGTATTTATTCGTGCGGATGTGATTGCTGTGACAGTGCGCGTACTAATGTGCTACGCTCGGAGGTATTGTATCGTAGTGTAATTGCAGTGTATTTGTTAATGTGGTATCATTAGCTCCGTTTTGTGCATTTTATGCATTAGGTGCATTTATATTACTGACTATTATATATTATATATTATATGCTGTGTTTGAGAATCCGCTCAGCCATGATGGCGCTCACGGTCGATCGATTTATCGATCGGGAGTTGCCCATCTAGGTAACGCGTGAGCAGGGGTCTTCTCGCCGGCTCGCGCGCAACGCCGCCATTATTGATCATCGATCACCGCAAGCAACAAGTGCTCATCAGAATTGTTCAGTAATTTCTCAAAGTGCAGTTCACACACCAGATCAAGATCACCGAAACGTTCACTGTCAACTCAGGATCCATCGCAATTGTGCAAGCGAACAGGATCACCAGGTAATGTTCACCTACAAATAATTCATTGAAGCGTGAGCCGCCAACCACGTGTCGATCAAGCACGAGATCACGGGCACCATCACAGCCGCGGGCCGAATTAATATAATTAACGGCGCTGAGAAGCTCGCCTTTCAAATTGTAAAAGCATTGTGCAATTACCACCGACCAGGTGACAGATCAAATCATTAATCTATATGTCTCGACTCAAGTAAGATCATTCTTCACGACGAATCATTGTAATTGTAATTGAAACTCATTCAGACGATTCATTTTCTTACGTGTAAAATTCAAAGCAGATCATTGTACGGTTCACCATCAATTGTCAGATCATCGTGTTCACCCAATTTTAAACGTGACTCAAATAAATTAATTTGTGAAACCCGAACCAGTAAGTGTCAATTCTTTCACCGGCGCAATCCTTCCAGGATTCCCATCATTCCTGAACATGCTGTATTATGTTATATTGTATTATGTTATAATATTGTATTATATTATTGTTATTGTATTGTATTATACCATGATCATATGGTATTATTTTATTTATGTTATGAATGTTATTACATCCAAGCTACGTTCAATCTACGTTCAATTGCGTTCAGCCTGCGTTCAATCTGTGACCATTTTAGGCATTGAATATATTATATGTTATATTATAATATTATTATTTTAGACTTTGGATTGTGTCCAGTTATTCAGCTATATTAGTTAGCTATGTTAGGCTATACTTAACCAGTATTCTGTATTAAATTGTATTGTATTGCATTATTACTATATAACTTCCTAACTTTCTATTCCATTATATTATTATAATTGAGTAAGTAAATGTACATAGTAATTAACAATGGCATATGGCATATCGAATTGCATTGAATTAAATTACTTGATACAGATTATTAACACTATGACGTCCGGCGACACCACTTGGTAATTAATAAGTCGTAAGAGAAATATTATAGCTCCGGCTGAAAACATTTGTAATTGTAACGATTGTATGAGGAATTGGCAGCACTCCTGATGTACATGCACTATACTGCAGTTCATAAGAGACCATACTTAACTCGCGCCGCTCACTAGGTCTAGAGAGATTTTTAATGACGTGTGTTATTCCCCTCTCCAGCTTGCTTCTTATTATACTTTGCGATCATATAACGGTGGGCAGAAATATATGACGTACGATAACTGAAAACCGGTGATGATATTGTAAAGTTTCACGATGCAATGAAAATTCTATTATTTTCCGGAAAAAAATGATGTGAACGCAAAGTAAGAAGCAAGCTGCAAAGGGAAATCACACGCACTATTAAAAATCTCCCTAGACCTCAGTAGGTCACTAGCTGCGCGAGTTAAGTGCGGTCACTCGTGAACTGCAGTATAGTTAATTCGTAATGGGTATATTGATTCCCATTGAATATTGTTTACTTGAAATTATCAAATGGGTCATTTGTCACTGGTTGCCGACACCTGAACTAGGATCTTCCTAGTAGAGAAAAGTTTTTAATTTGGCGCCGCCTCCGAAAACTTTGAAATATATTTAGTATCCTATTTAATGATTAAGTAGATTGTATTAATAGCTGTGGAATACAGATATAAATGAAATGGAAATTACTTTATACTTTTTAGTGCATTTTGAAGTCGGATTTTTTTTTTGTTAAAAATTATTTTATCTTGTACCTTTATATTATGATGTAGTAGTAATATGGTTGTATATGGGGTTTATATTGATTGTTTATTATTGATTAGTTTTCACCACGCGCTGTATTGCATCGACTTACCTGTATCAGTATTAATATTAATACCATACTTATCGCAGCGGTATTATAATCCAGTAACTATCTAATCTACTCAACTTATAACTATTTGAATTGTTTGATCTGCCTTATGGTTTATGCCGATTTAGGTCTCATGTGCTCCCCATATTATATCAGATGGTTATTCTCTTCTCCTGTTATCCGTTAATTACACTCTACCTCCACTTCCATTGGCTGGCGTTAGGGCTTCCTGCAAATAGACTAGGATTATGTTACATTTTACATTTAATACTATGGTTAATTTCTGATGTTAACAGTTCTGTCTCTTCCTATTATTCTCATTATGAGGTATATGTTGCTACTCATCTTATTGATGATTTGCTCGTAATAATTTCTAATTGTTTTTATTGCCTTCATTTGATCATTGATTGTACTCCATCATGTTCGCTTGCCAACCACGTTGAGGTTGTGGTCGCGTAAATGTTCCTGCAAGTAAATTTAAGTAACTTAATAGTTTCAATGAATGGTTTCAATTATTAGTATTACATTACGCTCACCTATTTATTTTCTTCCCAGCTTACTTTCTGATTATACCCTATATTCTATATTTTATACTGTACCTTATTTACCTTTACCTCTGATAATAATTAGTAGCATTCTATGTTATGTTATGTTTGCTTCTCTTCTCTCATGGCTGGCTTGCTATTTGCTATTTGTCTGGCGACTTATTTTACTTTACGGTTCACATCCTTGGTTTATTTCATCTCAAATTTATGGTTTATCTTGAGTTTAATTTTATGTGATTATATTTTGCGCTAGTGTTGAATGTTAAATATTCCTCTTCTGCTATTTGGCTGCTCGGCTGTATGTATGTATGTTTGACGTTTTAGGTTTTGGAGGTTTTGTTGGTCATTTGCTTATATCCAGTTCACATATGCTCGCTTGCCTGCTTGCGTGCAATACTACTTATGTTTACTTCACAGTTTCTCACGTTCTCATATTGCTTACTGTTTCTTTTACTGTTAACTATTCATTAACTGCTCTATTGCATTAGATGCATTAGATGCATATATATATTTATTTCCCGTTGCATTTGTGATTTGATTTAACCAGTTTTAGTATGTTTAATATGTTTAGTATACTTATTATGACCGCTGTTATTGAATGCATGGGCTCCTCTATTCTATTCATGGGCTTCATGTGCTTATTAATTCCTATTCATTATTCATTATTTATTTATTCATTCACTCATTCATTTATTCATTTATTCATTTATTTATTCATTTATTCTTTACTCATTATTTATTCATTATTTATCGTTGCATATTTGGGGCATTCGAAGCGCTACTCGAAGCGCTATGCTTGTCACGAGCATGTGTGTGTGTGTGTAAAGTATGTATGGGACAGGTCATCGAGGATTGCAGCCTACCAAGATGTGGCACAGTCAACCGGGGAAAGGACTCGCCCCGGGCCCTGGCTGTGCTGAAGAGCAAGCCCTGTTAAAACAGGTGACCACATGGCGCGACCACCCGTTGAGCAGGTGCTCCGGTTCCTGGTCGTGGCCGAAGAGGAACCCCTGTCCTGGCAATAGTGCTAGGCAGGCGAAGAGGTGGCGCGGTCACGCCGGGAAGGTGCCGATCCTGGAGGATGTCCCCCCGGTGCCGATCGTTGCTGAAGAAAAATGGCCTGTCCTCGAGGAAGGTCAGGTGGGCGTGATGACATCTAGGATAAGCCACATCATAATTATCAACCAACCATGGTGGACAAAGATGGGCACGGTCAGCCGTGGAGATACGATGTCCCGGTTCCTGGCCGTGTCGAAGAGCAAGCTCCTGCCCTGGCAGGTGAACACATGGCGCGACCACCCGGAATGGGCTTACTTCGGTTCCTGGTCGTGGCCGAAGTAAAATCCTGTGCCTTACCGTACAGGTTGAAAATGTCCTACCGCTGGATCGGAGGTGCAACGGCGTGGATCCGCAGATGCGCCTTGTGCCTACCGCATGGCATTTTTGCGGGC